>NC_134484.1:182796389-182838889 GCF_040206685.1 Ascaphus truei
AGATGGGTGCACAGAATGTGAGGATCTTATTATAGGAGACACATAATAATACCCAATATGGTACTACAGATAACAGCACAAACTAAAATGTGAAGTATATTCACCCGCCCCAGCAGTCCTGGTGACGTGTGTTTGTATCAGGTACAGCAGGGCTAAAACATTGTGTGGCACAAAAGCAGAATGATAAGATTGGCCACTAAGAAGGTAAACAAAAATGTTTTAAATCGTACCCCAGTAATGTTCTTATTTATAAATTACATTTATTTGGGTGAAAATGATCTATTAAGAAAGTTGTGGTCTTGTGGGGCTCTTTCTAAACTGGAGCATAAAAAGCTTGTTACATGTGAGATTTCAGATGAATATTCTGGGCTGCAGAAACTTCAGGGTTCGTGCTTTTTTACATAAATTTTGACCATGTTTGAAAAGTTTTTAACGCAATCAAACCCTAATTTTCACATAGGTTTTTCTCCTGCTCACAACAGCCTCAGATATATGGGGAATATACATGGCAAGTGGAAGCTTATGTAGATCTTTCAGTGCTAATGGTGATACAGGCCGGCCTTATGGCACGGCGGTTGCCTTGACCCCACGCCTTCGGGGGACTGGGCGCTTCCTCCTCTCTCTCCTCCTGTCGGAGCCGGTATCCAACTTCTGCCTGACCGGAGGAGGGAGCACGGGAACCCCGGACCAGCAAGACCACCTCTTTCACCACAAAATGTATATGTGTGTGTGTGCTTGTGAAAGCGGACCTCCTCTTGCCACATTGCGTTGTCATGGCGCCGAAACATCAGATGACATCATCACAGACTTTTTCGTGTGAATTAAGAGAACTTATTGATTTAGGTAAAATTCTCAATGTCTTGAATAGTAAGGTGTGAGTTCTTGAGCTTCCACATCCCGTGATTTTGGTATTCCACCATCTCCCAAAAATCCATAAATCACTGGTCGACCCTCCTGGTCGGCCTATCATTGTGAGTATTGGATCTTTGGGAGATGGTTTGTCGCGGTATGTGGACAGCTTTTTTCAACCTTTGGTACTTCAGCTACCTTCATTTATTAGGGATACCTTTGGTCGCATTGTCTTTAAAGGGGATACAATGAAGAGAGATTACAGGTGGGTCACATTCGATGTGTCCTCATTGTATTCCATTATTACACATAAACATGGTCTTTCAGCGGTGCGTCACTTTTTAGATTTATCCGATCTTCCCATTTCACAATGCACTTTTTTATTGGAGTCCATCACGTTTCTTCTTACTCAATTATTTTTCAAATGATTCACAATTGTATTTACAAAAATTAGGCACAGCAATGGGCACTTCTTTCGCACCGTCTTATGTGAATTTATTTATGGGTTTATGGGAATCACAATTTATTCATCATGATACTAATATATTTCGCAAACACATTATCTTCAATAAAAGATATATCAATGATCTTATTTTGGTGTGGGATGAATATGTTTACTTACTAATCACTTTTATTCACAATTTGAATATTAATGATTTAAATTGACCTTTTACTTATGATCACAATATGCACCATATAAACTACTTAGATGTGACCCTGTACATAGACAATAACAAATCAATACAAACAGATATTTTCAGGAAAAGTCATTTAAAGAACTCCCTCCTTTGCGCTCAGGGTTGCCATCCCGGGTCTCTAATCAAGAGCATCCCAAGGCTCAGTTTGTAAGATTAAAAAGGTTATGTACGGACAACGATACTTTTCTTTTACAATCACAGGATATGACTGACAGGTTCTTAGCTAGAGGGTATAAGAGTAAGGATATTCACAAAGCCTTTGTCCATGCAGATTCATTGGATAGAAAGGATCTTATTAAATTTAAACATCCTAAATCTAAAACCAGATCACGTCCATATCCTGTTGATGATCATAGTTGTCCTACAGATGTGTGAAAAAGAAAGTATATCCTCTTTGAATTCCATGGTTTTACATATCTGGACATAATAACAATCATCTGCTCCTTAGCAGGTCTTAAAATTAGGTAAATACAACCTCAGATGAACAACAACACAGGACATATTACATGGTGTCATGATTTATTTAACAAAAATAAAGCCAAAATGGAGAAGCTATGTGTGGAAAACTAAGTACAGTACACCCTTACTGCTTCCATAGGAATTAAGATGCTAAGTAGCAGACAGGTTCTGCTAATCAAATGCCCTTGATTAATTGATCATCAGTGAGTGTGACCACCTCTATAAAAGCCAAAGTTTTATTTTTCTCACATTTTTCTCAGTGATTTTTCTCACGACGGCCGGGTCACATGCTCGGTTAAACCAATGAGCCCGAACCGCTCATGTGACGTCAAGAATATGCCCCCAAACATTGAATTGGAGGTGCTCTTGGTCGCGTCTGCTCCTCCAGACCCCACAGGCCACAGATTTGCCTGTGCAGCAGACGCGCGTGACGTCACACGCTCCGTCGCACCTGTTATGTACAAGGATTAAAGCTGCATAGGTTAGGGCGGGGAGCGCAAACTTTGTGCTCTTCGCCCCCCCCTGCCTGCCAGCCCCTGTGCTCGCACCACCCCATGCCTAAAATCCGGCGTCAAATGAAGCGCAGGGTCAAGAGACGTCACATCATTCGCTGCGTCATTTGACACGCATTGCTATGGTGATGTGTCACGTCACATGACCCGCTGGTCATTTGACGCCATGTTGCTGAAGACAAGGTAGGAGACACTGCAGAGGCCTCACGCAATCCCACGGCACTTAATTTAAATGCCGTGGGGAAGAGTGTGGGACCTCTACAGCCGCCGCGCCCCCCCAGGAAAATCTTGCACCTCCCCTGGAGGGTGCACCCCCCACTTTGTGCACAGCTAGGTTAGGGGACTTCCATATGATGTGCTTGGAAGTACCTCCATCCAGCACAAGAAGAGAGATTGCAGTGGTGCCTGTTTTTATGTGCAAACTGTTGTGGAGTATATAGTTCAGGTATGTTTTTATTTTTATGGTTGTCTTAATATGTAGTATATGAAATAAAGGAGTTTTGTCTGTTACTGTATGTACTAAAGTGCTCTTTATAAAGCCATTTTCCTTTCTTTTTTAGTATCACCAATTACATTCCCAAACACCTAAACAATTTAGAAATATAAACCTGGATTATGAAATACTACATCAGGATTTAAATAAAATACACTGTTTAAAAAATCCGTGAGCAGGGAAAAAACTAAAAATGTTAAAACAGACATCGTATTGTGAAATATTGTGAACAAAATCTTAATTTTTTTAATAGAAAAATATGCGGAGGGAACTGCCCCTTTAACTTATTTACATTTATGCTATTGGTATGAAACTAAGACATCTGAAACACAAATAAATATACACTACATCATAAAGGTAGACATTTAGAGGCAATGTTGTTTAATAGGAGTGAACGATGCACAACATATGTATTTAGTAGTGGAAATCAGCACCACACTATATTGTATTCTGGTACATTCTATCCCTAACTACTGCTATTCATGCACATATGCTTTGGCTTAAGACTTTCTTTTGTTACCAACTCTTTCTCCTAGTGTAGCCAAGTCCCCCTTGGACTACTAATTCCCTGGCCCCTCTAACACTGTAAGTCCCAGTAAAGAGTGGGCAGTGTTGGGAGTAATTCCTGCAGGGCCTGTTATATTGTTCTGTGTGTATTATTAATAAAGTTCAGGAGTAGCCTAATATTACAAGGGTTCCTATGACTTACAAGCCACTCCCCGGGGAAGGAGGGGGTTTCCCTCTAGAGGTTTGAGTGTAATATTAGTTCTGGGCTGTCCTCTATGCTATGAGGATGCAGCAGTAAGTCTCACCCCAAAAGGAGTAGGCCGAGGCCTTGCCCCACTAGGGGGTAAGGTTAACCAAGAAGGGGTTATTCAAGGCCTCAAGTCTGGGTAGTGCATTCGGGGTCTGTATCCTGTGTCTCATCATGCTGTACCAATAAACCCCAGTTATACCCAAATCTGGGGTACTACTTGAAATGACCAACCAAAGGAGTCGTGCCCCTGAGGTCTATCCTGGCCGCACCAGGATCCTCTGGGGCTGGAAGCGCTGCCACTGATGAGGAACCACCCGTAAGCCTGTCCTGATGAACTCCCAATACCACCGCGGAGATCTCCGGCCTCCCATTTACCAGCCAGGTATGCACCAGCACCAGATTACACCGGTGGCGCAACTATCTCACATAGGATGGGGGAAAGTGTGCTACACTAGTTATATTTTAGTTTCACTTAAAGCAGCAATCCAAACAACCTTTTTTTTCTTTATCTCTCTCTCCCCCTCCCCTCCCACCCCCCCTAGGATTGAAGCAGGGTATCTCCGGAGCTGAACCCCATTCATTTCAGCTCTAGGGACCCCCTGCATCCAGAGATACTTACCTCCATTTGGGGTGCGAGACCCTCTGCTTCAATCCTAGCTCAAATCAAAGTGAAAAAAGAAAGGCTGCTTGGATTACTCTTTTAAAACCGTACTCTGTGCTGCTCAAGATGTCCTTTTTCCTCATTTTTTTCTTACCTTGCTAAAACCGGGGAGTCCCAGCTCAGGAATTTCCTGTTTGGTGAGAAATTAAAGTTTAAGCTGTTAAAATCAGCCCTGGCGACTAACTCCTAGCTTCTATTGGCCATCTTTGGTATTTTTCCAAGGAAAACAAAAAGTGCAAACAAAAACATGCCATTTTATTCATTTGGGAGAGTAACCAAAGTCGTGAATACCCTGGATCTAACAGGGTTAACTAAATTGATACTGTACTGTATGTAGGCAGATGTATTCTTTCATTAAATTACATTTTCCAATGTAAATCCCCAAAATGCTAGTCCCTTACACAGTCCCAGCGCTGGAATAAAACTGCCAGTGACTCCCATGCATCCTCAGACTGCGTTACTTTACAAACGGAAAGATCTTAAAAGCCTACGCTCTGAGCTCTCCCCACGGTCAGTGGAATAGTGTTCCACATCTAAATGCTGTATAGTGTATACACTCAGGGACACATAGCATAAGCATTGCTATGTCATAAGGTACCTTTCATCACAGGAAACACCTTAAAGACCATATACGAGGAAGGTGCCATAGCACCGCTTAGTAAATATGCTCTCAGTACTTTATTTCTACGAACAACTTCTTCAAATTACATAATGTACAGCATAATTCCCACATTATTGTGTCAGATTTCTCCACTAATATACAATACTTTTAGGTCGCCCCCTGGTGGTTGTAGTGCAAAAGGTTTATGGACTGTGCAAAACTTTCACACAACTCACCAAAAGCTTTGGCGACATCTCCTGGACAACTGCAACCTCCATCCTTAAAGGGAAACAAATGAAATCACTGATAAGAAGATACTGGCATATATTACAATATCATTGCTATGTCATACAGTCGGGCATTATTGAAATCCCTGCTCTCTGATTGGTTAAAATTCCGGGCATTATTCATTCAGTAAAGCCCAGAATTTTTGCAGCTTGCAATGTGTTTATTTCCAATGTGTTTATTTCCAGCCAATCTGCTTTCAGAACAGCTCTGAGACAGGGCAGGGGATTGGTCAGGAGACAGGAACAGCTCTGGGACAGGGTAGGGGATTGGTCAGGAAGTAGAAGCCAGGCAGTGACTCCTCCCCCTCCCTCCATGAACATTGCTGACAGATTCAATTGAATTGGGGAGGGAGAGAGTGTGTAGCTGCAAAGTAAGTAAGTGGCTGTCTGCAGTTTGTTTGTAGCTGCAGTTTCTGTCTGTCTAGTGTGTGTGTGTGTGTGTCATCATCATCATCAGCAGCAGCAGCAGCAGCAGCAGCATTTATGGGTGTAGCAGCAGCAGCAGTGTTTGTGTGTGTGTGGTGTGCTGTTGTACTGTATGTGTGTGTAGCAGCAGCAGAGGTTGTATGTAGAGCTGCTGTATTGTGTGTTGAGCTGCTGTGTGTGTGTGTGTGTGTGTTGAGCTGCTGTGTGTGTATAGAGCTGCAGTGTGTGTGTGTAGAGCTGCAGTGTGTGTGTGTGTGTGTGTAAATATATATATATATATATATATATATATATATATATATAGAGAGAGAGAGAGAGAGAGAGAGCTGCAGTGTGTGTGTGTGTGTGTGTGTGTGTGTGTGTGTGTGTGTGTATAGAGCTGAAGTATGTATGTGTATAGAGCTGAAGTGTGTGTATGTGTGTGTGTATAGAGCTGAAGTGTGTGTGTGTGTGTGTGTGTGTGTGTGTGTATAGAGCTGAAGTATGTATGTGTATAGAGCTGAAGTATGTGTGTGTGTATAGAGCTGAAGTGTGTGTGTGTGTGTGTGTGTGTGTGTGTGTGTGTGTGTGTGTATAGAGCTGAAGTATGTATGTGTATAGAGCTGAAGTGTGTGTGTATGTGTGTGTGTATAGAGCTGAAGTGTGTGTGTGTGTGTGTGTGTGTGTGTGTGTGTGTGTGTGTGTGTGTGTGTGTGTGTGTGTGTGTGTGTGTGTGTGTGTGTGTGTGTGTGTGTGTGTGTGTGTGTGTGTGTGTGTGAATAGAGCTGAAGTGTGTGGCTTCGCCTCGGGCCTTCAACTCTTCCAGCCAGGGCATTATTGGCCAGTAATGCCCTGTTTTTCAGGGATTATTACTTAAATAAGAAAGCAATAAATGTCACAAGCCTGGCGTGCGAAAGCATCAATAAGGAGAATTTGGAAGGAAAATGTTGTTAGCTCACACAGACTAACATTTAGGTGAGCTAATTTTAACCGGGATAAAGTAACAAAACTATACTTGTTTTAGCTAAAAAAAATCAGGCATGATGAGACATGATAAATAGGTAGAGTTGGATGCACTGTATATGCTGGTAAGGAATAAAGTAGGCAGGTGTTTTAGTAGTCAGTTGATAACATTGCCTATTAGGCCTGTCACAGATGCTTAGTTTAGGGCCTTTTCCACTTGATATGACAATCTAGCTCACCATCTAGTGGTCATAGTGAGAATCTCAATGACTGCTAAATTCAATTCCCTCATGGCCTACTCCCTATGGCTCAGACCCACAAAAGGGTGCTAAATTCAATTCCCTCATGGCCTACTCCCTATGGCTCAGACCCACAAAAGGGTATCAGTAAGGATGACAGGACATGTTGACATCATGTCAACTCTTCTAAGACTAGACCAAAAAGCAAACAGTGCACTAGGGAGCATAATCACATATTCATATAAAACAATGCACATAATAATAATTTACAATGAATACAAATACAACTAGCCAGCAGGTCGCACAAGGAACATGGGGATGATGGCCGACGGGATGTGTGGATGACCCCCTCTAAGGAAATACGCCTGTGTGAAACGTGTAGCGTTCACGTATGGTTACGCAATGAACCTTCCGTTGCAGCATTCGGAAGCTGGGTTGATTTTTGGGGAAGTCTTCCATTTTATGCTGACGGTGATAAATTCCGGAGATTAACATCCACACATCCCGGCTGTCATCTTTCCCAATTTCCCTGTGCGACCTGCTGGATACTTGTATTGTTATTCATTGTAAGAGTTGCTATATGTGAATATATATATATATATATACACAGTGTTCGACAATCCTATACATTTGCACGCCCGGGACGAGTGGATTTAACATCTGGGCGAGCTCCTATTGGCCCAAGCAGCACCTGTGTTTGTTTTTTCAAATTTTCCCTGCTCGCGCTGAAATTTTCCCTGCTCTGGCCAATCAGATTGCTCCATGGCCCGCCCCCGCATGCCTCTCATTGGCCTGCGTGGCTCTATCACGTCACCCAACTGCCCTCTCTCCTGTTCTCCTCACCTGCAGCTCACCTCCCGCTGGCTCCTCACCCACAGCGCGCCTTCCCCCCTCCTGGTGGCCGTCACTCTCCCCCATCAGTCGGACCGCACCTCACCTTCCCCCCTCCCGGTGTTAGTCACTCTCCCCCGTCATCCGGACAGGCCCCGCCCCATCCCTGCTGCAAGGTTCCCGAAGGCTCGCGCCTCACCCGCAGCTCACCTCCCCGCCGGATCCCCACCCGCAGGTCACATTCACACTCGGCGCGCCTTCCCCCCTCCCAGTGGCCATCACTCTCCCCCGTCAGCCAGACCGCAGCTCACCTTCCCCCCTCCTGGTGGCGTCACTCTCCCCCCTCAGCCGGACAGGCCCCGCACCTTCCCTGCTGAAAGCTTCCCGGTGGCTCGCGCTCACAGGTGCAGAGACGGGGCACATGCGCAGCGCTCCCCGGACGGGAGGAGGGAGAGCAGAGAAAGGCTAGGCGCGCGACAATCGGAGGAGCGCGGGAGAAAGGAGCGGTGCTGTGAGTCCTGGCAGAGGGGAGGGGGCTTTGTGGTCCTGTAACAGGGGAGGGGGCTTTGTGTGTATGTGGGGGGTGGGGGGGGGGACACAGTGTGTGTGGGGGAAGGGTGTGACGGTTCAGGGGATTCCAGTGTGTGTGGGGGGGGAACGACAGTGTGTGTGTGTGGGGGGGGGGGCAGTGTGTGTGTGTGGGGGGGGGGGCAGTGTGTGTGGGGGAAAAAGTCACTGCAGTGTGACGAAACGCGTTAGGGAACGTAATTGCAACATTACGTCATCACGCAAGTGCGCGCTTTACGGACTCTGGCATATGGACACCACTACTCTTACTCTGAACTCCAAAGGCGTTGCAAGTATTACTAACCATCTCTCTACAGGCCCGGCAACGCCATACCACACTCCGGGCACGCCCTCACTGCTGTGGGTGCGTGGTAATACCCTTCCCACCTCAGAACTGGGGACTGGCCAGGTCTGCGGGCATACAGGTGTGACAAAGGGACAGTGTGTGTGTGTGTGTGTGGGGGAAGGGACAGTGTGTGTGTGTGTGGGGGGGAAGGGACAGTGTGTGTGTGTGTGGGGGGGGGAAGGGACAGTGTGTGTGTGTGGGGGGGGGAAGGGTCAGTATGTGTGTGTGGGGGGGAACGACAGTGTGTGTGTGTGGGGGGGGGCAGTGTGTGTGTGTGGGGGGGGCAGTGTGTGTGTGTGTGGGGGGGGAAGGGTCAGTATGTGTGTGTGGGAGGGAAGGGTCAGTATGTGTGTGTGGGGGGGGGCAGTGTGTGTGTGTGGGGGGGGCAGTGTGTGTGTGGGAAAAAGTCACTGCAGTGTGACGAAACGCGTTAGGGAACGTATTTGCAACATTACGTCATCACGCAAGTGCGCGCTTTACGGCCGGAGCGCGCATGGAGCTGGATTGAGGCTGCTATACTTGGAAATTGCACTACAAGCAGAGATACGGTTATTTGTCCATCAGGAGCAGCTGAAGGTGAACCGGATAGGATATCGATCTGTCGGTGTGATCCAGGATGGTGTTACCTTGTTGGTGGTGATCATATAACAAATCGCTTGAAGTTCTATTACTTTTGTGAGTGTTCTTAATCCCCTTGTCCTTCCTTTTTTATATTAAATGTACTTTTTTACACTATGGGACGTGCACTCTCTGTTCTCTTGTTTCTATATGTATTTATATACACACATACACATATATACACACACACATACATACACACAGTATAATTTATGTTCAATACAAAATATTTCATACTGATCCTTAGTGCTCTGTTTGCTTTCTCTCTTTTTCTGTTTTTTTGCGATCTGCCCTGGGAGTTCTCATTAGGAGATACAGTATTTGGAGTACTCCTGCAAACGAGCAGCAAGGGGAGAAGTTTTCTTCGCTTGAATGTCATCATGGGAGAGCGGGGTCTTCACACTGTCTATCTCCTAAAACTAGCTTTGTCTAGGGGATTACAGTAACAACAAGCAACAGAGAAGCCCAATGCTACATCCAATATGACAAAACCACACAGTAAAATACTTATATATTCTCTTGAAAAAGGGTAATCTAGTTTAACCCTTTGGCCAAAGCGTTGTAAGCTTGCGAGCCACGACAAGGCAGACACCCGTTCACAGGTCCTAACACTACCAGATAGAATACTAATATACCTCAATTAGGATTAAAATTCTCATTTAACTCTATTACGAGGGAGAAAGACATCATTGGATCTATATCCAGTAGAATAAGACCTGCTGACTTGGGAAGTGGGGAGGGGTGAGCTTAAAAACCCTGGGAAGGAGGAGCCACTAACCTCCAAACAGCTGAGACAGATGAAAATAAGTTAAGAAACAACACACAGAACCCCAGTAAGCTCATTTTGGGAACCCCTGAGCCCCCACAAAATAAATATGTATATAAGTGTCAAAAAGGAGAGCTATTGAGCGTGGCATATGTATACAACAAGCAACAGAGAAGCCCAATGCTACATCCAATATGACAAAAATACACAGTAAAATACTTATATATTTAGATATTATATAGATAATAGTACCAATCCTTCATAAAAACAACCTCAACAATAGCAGTTCCATTCCCTGCATTAGCCAACGGGGGCAAGTGAGACAATGGAATAGCAAGTAGCTCAGAAAAAAATCGATTCCTCCCACTACGCTGTGGTATATGTTTGGTCAATTATGTTCATAATCACGTCTGTCTTTACTTACGGAAATGATGTGTCCTTTTAGCCCGTGGGCAGAGTCTGCACATTCAATCACAGCACTCAGTTGGGGGTATCCAACACCTGTCTTAATCCTGGTTGTACACACAGATCCTGAGTTAGGAAGTAAATGAAACATTGATTGCAGGAGTGTATCTGATATATTGCTTTGCTCAAGTTATTATTGAGCACTAGCCCCATGATATTGTAGATACAGTAGGGCCAATACGGCGGTACCGAGAAGGGGCCGCCATGTCTGCGCATGCGCAGAAGGGGAGCAGCCGAGGTCACGCATGCACAGAATGGGGAGCAGTCAAGTTCACGCATGCGCAGAAGGGGGATGGACAAGTCTGCGCATGGGCAGAAGGGGGATGGACAAGTCTGCGCATGCGCAGAAGGGCTAGGAAAGACGGAAACTCGTTGATGGACATAGCAAATGCTATGTTCCGCTTTTCGCCGATTTTCGCTTTCCGGCGGCGGCCTAGAACGGAACCTGCTGTATGAATGGGGCCCCACTATATCAGTTCTCTGACCTCTATACTGTACATTAGTGACTCTGGTTCAAATTAGACTCATTCTAACAAGTTTAATTGTAAAACAAAATTGTGATGAACTTGCACTCAGTATCACTTATTGGGTTGCTTTGACAGCTGTGTCTTTTATTAGCAATCCATACAGTGCTAAAGCCAACGCATCTGTAGATCCTTCAAACAATAAAGCTATTGCAAATATTTTCACACAAATGCAATTGATTTATCAACAAGCCCAGATCTGGGGTTATTACCATTTCTGACATAATTTGAACGTTTGGGATAGTTTAAATAACAGAAACAGTATTATAATGATCCAGGTTAGGCTTTCTCCAGATCTTATCTTACTCTATAATACTAAATGTGCTAATAGACCAGTAAATGGGAATAAAAAAGCAGGAATAGATGATTAATACAATGTTGACCTGGAGTAACCGAAAACCACATTAGAACCAGCACTCACCCACTTCTTCTTGGGGTCGTGGTGCTCAGGTCCTGTAACCGGGCAGGAATCAATTGAAATCTAGCACAGAGTTCAAAGCAACCAATCACAAGGCAGCAGGACGAAACTCTTCTTCAGTGAAGCATTAATGTTGGGAGTCTTGCTCGAAGTCTGTCCTCAGCCATACTCGCATAACTATGGACACTATTACATTGCATTCTACTTTTGAATGTAAAGATAATGTAATACATTACAATGTGATGGTTCTGCTCCGTGTTCCGTCCTGATGCCTTCTTGACCAGCTGCTTTGATTATTTTTCTGATAATAGTCAATTGAGCTCTCCCCAAAACAGTCAGTGGAATAATGTCTTACATCCAAATGCTAAACAGTTTGTACACTCAGGGCCATGTTTAGTAAGCAGTGCTATTCCACAAGGTAACTTCTGGTACAGGAAGACACCTTACGGCTCAGTACTGTATTTCTACTGATGCCACCAACAATTTTCTCAAATGACATAATAAATAGCAGTTCCTCTAGATTATAAATGCTCACGAGCAGGGCCCTTATTACCTCTTTGTATCTGTTTGTGCATGTTTGTCCTTATTTGTATGTAACTCTGCTTATGCAACTATCAAATCTCTGTAACCCCATTGTACTGCGCTACGGAATATGTTGGCGCTTTACAATAAAATGCTGATAATAAAATGCAGCATAATTCCCACATTATAGTGTCACATTTTTGCAGTGATATACAATAGTTTTAGGTCGCCCCCTGGTGGTTATAGTGCAACAGGTTTACGTCATTCCAGAAAGATGCGTCGTTTGTGCTTTTATCATATACAGATGCAGCAACCAGTATTAGATCACTTGCCTTGGAAAATCTGGGGCAATCTCACTGTAAATGCCTCAACATACCTCAACATTTCTGTGAGATTCCTAAAGACCTATCAGAATAACACAGCAGGGGTCCTTGCAGTCCTATTCAAACTGAATGGGACTGCAGGGACCCCTGCTGTTTTAATCCGATGGGCCATTAGGAATCTCACAGAAAGTTGAGGCATTTACTGTGAGATGCCTTAGTTTTTACCCAGGCAAGTGATCGGATACAGGTGGCTGCATCTGTACAGTACTGTTTAGGAGATTACAAAAAAAACTTTTTTTTTTTTTTTAAATCATGTAAACCCTAGCAACATAAAAAACATAGGTTGTGTAAATGTACTTCAAGAAATATATATATATATATATATATATATATATATATATATATATATATATATCCCAGTTCAGATCATTTTGGGAAGATTCACAATTTTGCTTTTGTAACAACCGGTAATTTCCTTTTCTTTCTTTGTGTTCCTTCTTTATAAGTAGAGTATAATGTTTAATAAAAAAGCTTCTCCAGGGAAGCTATTATTTATTCCATTTGAAGACACATGCAATGTCAGTGATACTGCCTCTCCGGCACTAGGAACGTGTAAAGAAAAGCTTTTAGCTTCACTTTGCTCTAATTCTTATGTTTAGTGTACAACTACACGTACTAGACATTGCCTAAGTGCTTAGGCTTATTCATCCTTGGTATAATTTGTGTAATAAATGTCTAAATCACCATCAAAACACTGTGCAGCTGTCCTTCCAATGATGTCTATTAACGCAGCTATTTATAGTAGTAAAACACATTTGAGTATTTATATTGTATCACTGGACAGGACATGATGGCGTGTTGAATGATTAACTAGGGTTACATGTGGAATCTAAACAGCAGATGAAACTATCTCGGTTTACAATGTTATGGGTTGTACTACACACAACTACATTTTCCCTGGCTGATACGTGTTTTACCAACTTGCAATAGACATCGATAAAATACAAAATAGTCCTAATGGAATTCTGTTATTATTTCCCCTTTATAGTTTTCAATGATTAATATAACCTTTGATTTTGTGTAGGTAAAACACTCTAGTTATTGTCTCTGAGTTGTTACCTTTAAATTGAGTAAATATCTGATGACTAACATGGATATCATGGCACTATGTACTAGAACAGCATACTTTCTTGTAAAAACTGAAGTTACTAATGTTTAAGACTCATTACTACCTGTTTAATTGTTGGAAACGAAATTTCGTGAGGAGAGATTTTTCTAACTTGTCAGTAAGCAGATAGTAAGGTTACCAAAAGCTAGATATACTGTGAATTCATAGCACTTTACAAATCTCTTCTTTGATGAGCAAAACAGCAGCAAATGGCGCACAGCCAGGGAGCCAGGTGGTAAAATAGAAATGTCCTTTATTCAGTACATGACTGGAACCATAAAACCCCCATGGGGACACAAACACACCTCCTACGCGTTTCGGACCTGTAGGTCCTTTATCCAGGAGTCCTTGATAAAGGACCTACAGGTCCGAAACGCGTAGGAGGTGTGTTTGTGTCCCCATGGGGGTTTTATGGTTCCAGTCATGTACTGAATAAAGGACATTTCTATTTTACCACCTGGCTCCCTGGCTGTGCGCCATTTGCTGCTGTTTTGCTGTTCCTGGATTAATCTTCATGGCTGGCACGCCACTGCTTCTTACTTTGGATGTAGCAGGAGTGTGTAAGAGACTTTATATGTGACTTTTATTGTTGAGTACTTGGAGGACTCTATTCCCTTAGTGACTCACAGGTCATTCATTATTCATATGCCCACTCCTCATCTAATATGGGAATACCTATGGATTGATACCTATGTGTTTGATTGTCGCTGGGTGGAGCACCCCATTTCTTTTCTCTCTTCTTTGATGAACCTAATAACCCTGTCATCTATCTGTTGTACATTGGTAAATCAATGTTCCATAAGGTTATACAGTACATTTTAACAATAATAATTACTAAACACTTTCACACAATGAAGGAGTAGCTCATTGGTAGAATTTGGAAACACTACCTTTGACGCGGGTGAACGTGGCTCAAATCCAGTGACAGCTCAACTGTAACCTTGGGCAAGCCACTTAATCTTCCTGTGACCCAGGCACCAAAATTAGATTGCAATCTCTTTGGGGCAGGGACTCATTGTGCCTGCACAATTATTGTCACCAGTAATTAAGACAAATATGTGCATCTTAAAGCAGCAATCCTGCCCAATATAATGATGAACTTTTTTGCAGCATTCAATGTAGGGGCGGAGGTCTCCGGTGCTACACCATGCAATTTTTAGATCCCTCCCCTTTTACACACACACACACACACACACACACACACACACACACACACACACACACACACACACACACACACACACACACACACACACACACACACTTCCTGAATTTCTGGTTTAATTACCAGTGTTTCCTCCTGGACATTTAAAGGGCTATCCAATAGGAAGTCACAATGTCATCCTCCCAAACCGATTATATTGTGGCTTCCTATTAGCCCGCAGGACCCGTAAGATTTGGTGACTATTTTGATTTCGGGAAAAGGGTAGGAAAATGCCGGAAACTAAGTTATTAGATATCTCGGGAACTAAAGGGTCCGTAGAGCTAAACATGGCTCAGCACCAAAGTATCCATCGATTTTACTCCTGTAAAAAATAATCTATTAAAGAAGAAAGAAAAAAGTGGAAAAGGTGTCAGTAGCAACACATTATATACTCTTTGTTCCCCACCCATTTTAATCTTTGAATTAAAATAAAACATGTCATTTTAATCCCAGTCACTCTACTGATTAAATCAGCATTCATTAGGGGTAACTTCTTGACATCAAATCTCTTGTTCCCCCTTTTCTTGGCATGTGTATGTCATTAGCCATTTACGGCTTTGCTTTCTATTGTTTGCTTAGCTCCCTCCCAATTTGTGTGTTCACATTCATAGAATTAACCATCTACTAACAGATAGGTATTGCGTGCATACGATTGGGGGCTTCCCTGCCTCTCCTCCATATACTGTATGGAGGAATCAAAGAAGGAGACGGCACTCCGGTGGACTTGTGAAAAACTAGTGAAGGTTTATTGGAGGATCCTTGTAATTCTCTAATAAACCTTCACTAATTTTACAGAAGTCCACCGGAGTGCCGTCTCCTTCTTTGGTTTCTCCATATGATCTCCTCTTGCAGTGGAAGTCTGAGCACATTGCAGAATCAATTATGTAATTGTGAGTGCCAACACTACGCTGATTTAAGCGACAAACATTTATATTATTATGTATTTTGTTTGCTCCTATTAATTAATGCATTCACTTCTGAAAAGTAATGTGTTGCAGGCTCTTTCGCCATGAATATAAAAATATCAACAACAGAACAACATAAAAAAAGCTTATGTTGCACCCTGCTAGAAATTCCCTTTGCCCTGCATGTCAGTCCTGGTAGCTGCAGGCAGTGCCAGAGTTAAGCCTCATAAGGCACATGGGCCTTGTGCTTCTCTAGAAGCTGCGCAATCCTATGCGTTTCGTAACGCAATGATTGATGGTGTTTTGAATTGTCCTCGATATCTCTGAGCCTTATCTAAAGTATCTCGCTATTGTTGCGTGACTGCTACGTCTATCGATTGCTGTTCGCGGACTGTCTGTGACGCGGTTGCCTATTGCAAACGCCCACGCGACTAACATGCTGTGAAGTGTCGCAAGGCGCCGCAAAGCAATACTGCCGAAAACAAGAATAGTGACATCTTCAGCCCTGATACCGGAACGGGCTTGATCTGCGACCGGTAACTGACGGAGGACTGTTGCAAGCTAGCGAGTTATCTCCTGATGTGGATCGTGAAAGACCCTGCGGCTGTTCTGTTCTTCCTCTGATGGTTCCGCTGATCCTGTGGTTCCCGTGTGTTCGTGTTCTCCTGCCAGTGACGTGTGGTACCGGGTAACTTATGCCTGAGTGCATTAAACGCTTAACCAATTTTATCTGATGTACGCAGATATCTCACCATTTGCATTTTAATACAATCTGCTTTTGTACTACTTCACTATGCGTTTGCGCTGTTGTTTTTTTGTCTTACTGTATTAGGGGTGTTGATTCACTCTGCTCATGCTACAGCAGCAGACGCCAATTCATTCAACTATAGGTTGTTGTTTATTGTTAATCACTATACGTGTTTTATTTTCTCTGTTTGGGTTTAATTTATCACCTAGACATTAGCGATAAATAATAGTAGCGCACTTTAACTTCCTTTGTTTCTCCAGGCTCTTCAAGCCTGTAAAGCAGCAGGAAACATCTTCTATTTGTTTCAATATAGGGACAGTATCCCAAAGTTAAGGACCCTAGAGAGGTGCTATAGAAATCTACATTGCTGTAGGAAGCAGTCCATTTCTAGGGTTAAGTAGGGACCTGGGGTGGATTGACTTGTTCCCATTTCCAGGTTTAAGTAGGGACCTGTAGTGGCTCTTTACTGGGTTCCATTCTCCAGATTTAAAGTAGGGATCAGAGATGGACCAACTCGCAATGCAAGAGATTGTGGATGCTGTATTTTCTATGCTGAAATCCAGTCCCGTTATCTGGACTATGCTGCTGATTCTAAATAAAGACAAGTTATAAAGCCCTTTTCTTATCACCGAACTCCCTTACACAAGCTGGCACGAACTCACAATCTACCCGGAGATGAACAGGTAACCGCTGAGCTGCTACACACCTTTGAACAAGTATAAACCCCGTCAAAACACAGAGACTGTACCTATCTCTCACTTTTTACATGTACACCCTATCCCTCATGTCGGCGGGGGGATAGGGAGGGTGTTGTGGTGTTACATTTACATTGTCATTTTGCATTAGAGTATGATTTTCACTTTTTATAGCAAATAGAAACAAGTTGGTAGTTTCTCTCCTTCAGTAGAAGGAGCAGGCAGCTTAATGGAAGAAAGGCCCACACTAACAATTCTGTTCATGACCTCTTCCTCTCCTCCCTCATAGCTTTCTCACACACTCCCTCCAGGACTTTTGCTGGGCTGTCCCTCTATCTAGAAAAAGCTATGCTCCCATAACCTTCACAACTAAAAATCTGCACTTGTTTAAGGAAACCTAGCAAAAAAATATTTATGCACTCACCCAGGGCCGCCCACAGGGGGGAGAGCCAGGATACGTGTCCCGGGGCCAGTGATATCCACAAAAGCAGTGATACAGTGAAACAGCCAACAGAGCAGGGTCCAAGTAATCAAAAATTCAATTGATTGAAGCAGCATAGTAAAAAAAACGGAGGGCAGAGCTCTCCTATGCGTTTCTGGATATTCATTCTAAAAACTCGCTTCCCAGAAGGAATTAATGTAGAATGGAACATAGGTCACTTTTTGAAATAGACACAATATGATTATGGATGCTCGAAATGACATCTTCCTAAATCTATTTCTTGCAATAAATTATATTCTACAGATAAATTATACCGTAAATAAGATTATGAAATGATAGATCTCATTTTGCAAATGTATATTATGTTATGTAGTAAGCCATCCTTTCACATAGGTAAATAATCTAAACATGGAGATATTTTATATTGACACCATTCTATATAGAGTGGATGGATTCAGAATGTATATTTTGTATATGCCATAACCCCAAGTATGTGTGGGATATATTCATACAGTAGGACTCATTCATTGATTTATTGATTTATAGACTTAGTCCTTTTTGAATTGCTTAGCAGGGAATGAGAGTTTGACCATGGAACAAAAATCCTGATATGAGTAGATAAAGAATGGATGATATTTCAAACTGATTATTAGGGAAAATAACATTTTCCTAGCTATATATTTAGGAAATTAATTTCATGATAGTAATATGGTCTAAATTGTATGTATTCGTATGTATTTTGGGTCATTTCTGTGGTCCTAGAATTGGAATACTATATTGAAACTACTGAACACAGAACAATGTATATAAATACGTTTCAATGGATTAAGTTTGTTATATTCTGATTCAATTTCTCTTTTTCTCTCGTTTTCTTTTTATCTTTCCTTTTTCTTCTTTTTAATCTCTTTTCTTTTCCCTTCTCCTCTCTCCCCCCCCCCTTTCCCTTACCCCCTTCCCTTCCCTTTCTGACCCTACATATTAATTTCTTCTTTTCTTTTTCCAAGTATCTACATTCAAATATTTGGATTGGCAAATTACTTATCATTTTGCAATACACAAAATGATAAATTGGGAATTGAGTCAAATGGATGAGAATATGCCTGTTTCTTAGGAGGTGGTTGAAGATCTATTTAATCCATCAGTATTACATGCTCTAATTGTTTGTATATTCCTCTAATATAAATGTTTTCTTTAAAAGTAATGACTGTTTCTTTTCTGGACATAGCAGTCCAAATTTTGGTTACGGGTTGTTTTGGTGGTTCCCTTGGAGACGCGGGGTGTCCTGGAGGTGGATCGTGCACAGGGCAGAACACGGACCAGCTGTAGTGCATCAGCTGTTGTCTGATTGCATTCGGCCCGTTTTTGCTTTTGCGCATGCATGCGATGTGGTGACGTCACCGAATCGGGACGTCATCACGATTTTTGGCCCGAAATGCCAAATCAGCAGCTTTTTAAAGGTTTGTTTGGTCTTCTGGACTTCTTGATAAAGTTTGATCGCGCATGAAACGCGTAGGAGATACTTTGACCCTGCTCTCTGTTGGCTCTTGCGCTGTATCACTGCTTTTATGGATATCTCTGGACATTACAACGGTTACAATTGTCCCTATTTATGAAAATTTATGAGACTTAATGAGATTGCTCATTGGTTTATATTGCATACACTCTGTGGAATCATATCGACTGCTTCTCTGTGTCTCCAGAAATGAATAGTATCATATAAAATACAATTATGAGATCCAGTACTTGAGCGCCAAGACCACTACATTTGCACAGTCCCGGGCCCAGTGGCTGCGGCTGGCCTGGGTGCCGGTCTAGTAGTTGCCGCCGGGCCCTGGCTCTGCCCAGCTGCGGGCCTCCCTCACTGACTGTCCCACGCTGAGTTCCTGATGTCGATGCCGGTCGTAACTCTAGTTCTGGACCCTGGGAGATCTGTCTGCGACCATGCCCTCACCCTCTACCAACAACTACCCATCCAGTGTCACAAACAGAACGTACATGCTTCAGGGGGAGCTTATTACAGAACTGTATCAAACCCCTCACTATACCTTGTGTTTTTACTCTCTCCATCTAAAACAGTGAACTGTCATGGATCACTGCTACTTAATTATTTATTACTTATTGTTAATGTCTTTCAGAGCCTATTGTACTGCATTGGAACTTTATAAATAAAATACATTTGACTAATAGCAAAAGCAGAGCTGTAGGAGAAGGACTTGAGGGTGATGATTTCTGGGAACAGAGCCTTGTCGGTTGTGGGAAGAGTTTTAATCTACAACTAATTGCAGAAGGTAGCATTTTCATTCAACGAAAACCACAGGCAAAGAAAATGATTATAATCTGAACCTCGACTTGCCTGGTCCAATGCCAACTTTGATAATGTCTGCTCCTGAAAGAATAAGTTCTTCTACCATCTCTCCAGTAACCACATTGCCTGCCTGAAACAGAAAAAAGGTACAAATTACATAAATCAAGAAAAAAATATGTTCAATATTAAAGGACAGATTACACTGCAGGTAAATATTTGTATACAGTCTGTGTAATGGTAAAAAAAAAAAAAAGAACTTGAGAAAAATAAATGCAATATCTATCGATTCCTCATACAGTAGATACTGCAAACAACACAGAGGAATATGATAGTGTTCATAGCAAGCTAACTCGTAGCATGTTGGTGAATTTACAGGACCATATTTGGTCATCTACGTCATGGACAGGACATTTAACACTATCCAGCCTCCTTGATAACGTAGATAACCGAATATGGTCCAATAGTACTCCCCCTCATTATGTAGAGACCCATATTTGGGCATCTACGTTATCAGGGGGTTGGCACAGACCGGAGACTGCTTCTTACTTTCACAGCTGCTGGGGACTGCACAGGGTGACGGAGACAACTGCGCAGCTCATCTATAAGGTTAGTATCGGTTTCTTGATGGCCTAACAGGATTAATGAGACAAAAAACACAGCGCACAACGCTAATAGTGAAGTGAGCAATACAAAAATATTTATAATAAAAAGGTTAAATGTTCTGCGTACATCAAGCAAGAATATAAAAAGCATCATGAAAGCATGGAGGGGGTTACCACACGCTGGAACCGGGAACCACAGGTCAGCATCCCCGCTGGTTACTTCATGCAGGTAAACAGTGAAGTGATCCGGTGATCCCAGGTCTGCAGGCCTCCCTCGGGTCTAACAGCAGTAAAGAATGTCCTTAATGTCCTTTGTGAGGCAGTGTGGGTATGAGGGGCTGGTGCACTTCCAGTGTTGAGTTCTGAGTGTTCGCTGTGTCCCTCACTCTCCCCAATGCTGTCAGTGCTTCCGATCACATGACCCTGGTGTGCTGGTCACTCACTGATGACACAGCTCTCGCGGGATCTTCTCCACGGACGCCAGGAGTCAATGTGTTCAGGCGCAGTGGACAGAAAGGGTTTAAGGCAGACTTGCAATGGAAGAAAATAGATGTAGCTAGTGTACAGCTATGAGGCAATCATTCAACGCGTTTCGAAGCTGAACGCTACTTCTTCAGCCTGAAGAAGTAGCGTTCAGCTACGAAACTGTAACGCCTGAATGCCCGCAGACCTGGCCAGTCCCCAATACTGAGGTGGGTAAGGGTATAACACGCACCCACAGCAGTGAAGGCGTGCCCGGAGTGTGGTATGATGCGTTGCCGGGCCTGGTGAGAAAGGGTTAACTTGATACTTGCTGTGTCCGGGGTGCCAGAAGTCCGTGGGTAGAGATCCGAGAGTCGTAGGTCAGGGGCAGGAGAGAGCAGCGTAGTAAGGTCCAAAGCCGAGTCCAGGGAGTAGCGAGGTACACAAAGTAAATGAGAGCCAAGATCAAATCCAAGGGTATCCAACGGGGGCAGGGACATGAACTAGAGCTGTAATACAGAAAAGAGCCAGGCATAGACGACCGAACAAGCGAAGCCACAGAAGAACTATGCAGAGCAAGGAAGGAGAGGGCAGACTGGGGTTATATATGCAGGAGGACCAATGAGAGCAAGAGGTGGAGCGGAGGCCTGTCTGAGCAAGCCCAGGGATAGGTTCAGGGGCCCAGAGTGGGAGTCAGCCAGGTGAGTGGTGGAGATAGCCTGTAGCTGATGGGAAGCGGAGCCAGCGGTGCGGGAGGACGGCAAAGAGGATCGGGTGCGCGCGCGCCCTGTAAAGTTCCCGTGCGCGCGCCTCGGCCGCGTGTGGGAGGATGCGGCGTGTGCCACGGAGGAGCGGCATGGCGTCAGACCGGAGGAGGTAAGGAGCCGACGGGGAGGGGGTCTGGGAGGAGTGGCTGCACTGGGAGCCTGGGTGACGGGGACCTGCTGAGAGGCGCGTGTCTCCCGATCCCTTACAGAAACGCGTTGAATGATTGCCTCATAGCTGTACACTAGCTACATCTATTTTCTTCCATTGCAAGTCTGCCTAAACCCTTTCTGTCCACTGCACCTGAACACACTGACTCCTGGCGTCCGTGGAGAAGATCCCGCGAGAGCTGTGTAATCAGTGAGTGACCAGCACACCAGGGTCATGTGATCGGAAGCGCTGACAGCGTTGGGGAGAGTGAGGGACACAGCGAACACTCAGAACTCCACACTGGAAGTGCACCAGCCCCTCATACCCACACTGCCTCACAAAGGACATTAAGGACATTCTTTACTGCTGTTAGACCCGAGGGAGGCCTGCAGACCTGGGATCACCGGATCACTTCACTGTTTACCTGCATGAAGTAACCAGCGGGGATGCTGACCTGTGGTTCTTGGTTCCAGCGTGTGGTAACCCCCTCCATGCTTTCATGATGCTTTTATATTCTTGCTTGAGGTACGCAGAACATTTAACCTTTTTATTATAAATATTTTTGTATTACTCACTTCACTATTAGCGTTCTGCGCTGTGTTTTTTGTCTCATTTTCCTAGTTCTAGGGGTGTTGAGCCACCCCTCACGACGGCTGCAGACGCTATTTAGTTCCCTTACAAGGAAATATATTTAATTCATTAACACTTTGATCACTGGCACCATATGGAGATTTGAGTTTTATAACTCACTGTTTCCTCCTTTCACGTGTTAATCAGTAGTAGTTGCGCACTGTTTTTCTTCCTTTTTTCTGTATGCCCAACAGGATTAACACTGCATGGTCCCATTCAGAAGCAGGGATCCTGCAGCGTTAATCCTCCTGGGCCGTGACCGCTTGTGACTGTGGTGCAGTCCAGTGTATGCACGCAATCCCGGCACTGAAAACAGTAATTCGCATTTTGGAGGGACAAATGAGGTCGGGAGTTAGAGGAGGGGAAGTGTAGTGTACTTCAGTATAACAAAAACATAACAGAAGGAAGAGAGAGGGGAAAGAGAGAGGAGGGTCGATAGGGGGAGTGAGAAGGGGGGTTACGGCAGCCCTCTCCCTACCAAAAGCCACATTTCAGGGATCTGGAACCCGCATTCGGATTTGTAAAAAATCCAGAATTTGATTTAAGATTAAATCTGATGGCGGAGTTTACAAAATCTCGGTAGAACGGATTCGATGGCGGAGGGATCCAATCCACCCAGGAGGAAAGAAGGAAGGAGTGAGTGCTTTCTGTGGGGGAGAAGAGTGTGGGGTACTGTATGTGATGGTTTTGTGTATGTGTGTGTGTGTGGGGGGGGGGGGATTGAGGGCGGTTAGTGCATTTGTGATGTAGAGGAAGTTATGTGGTGTAAATGAGAGAAGGGGAGTGAATGAGGTGTTTATGATTAAGAAATAGAGTGAGTGTGCTGCAGGGTGAATGTGGAGTGTGTAAGAAGAGAGTGGGGAGTGAGTGTGTAAGAAGAGAGTGGGGAGTGAGTGTGTAAGAAGAGAGTGGGGAGTGAGTGTGTAAGAAGAGAGTGGGGAGTGAGTGTGTAAGAAGAGAGTGGGGAGTGAGTGTGTAAGAAGAGAATGGGGAGTGAGTGTGAGAAGAGAATGGGGAGTTATAGACATATAAGCGAGGAGGGGAAAAATGAAGTCTGAAGAGCATGGGTGCCCGGAGATTTTTTTAAATAATTTAGGGATGTCTGTGCTCAAAAAAAGGTTGAGAAATACGGCTCCAAATGGTAGTGGCGGTTATTGTGATGTAAGCACAAAGGCTGTTTTCTTGTGCTGAAATATGGATCACATATCTTCTCATCCTAAAAACATATAATAATCTCACAATGCACCTATGAGGTCATCAGCACTATACACTGATATATAATCCAACACTGAGGTATTCTCAATAGCATTATATTAACATCTAGTCCATTAGCATTTATCAAAATGAAATCCCCCTGAGACAATGAGGTAATGGTTCCTTGGTCTCTGCCCACAACTACAACTCTGAGTGAATGTCTGACAATGAAGAAAGCCGCAAATCAGAATACAATAACACTGCTGTTCTCAACATAAACCTTAAAGTTACAGCATTACAGTGAGAAATGTACCCTGCCCATCCTTTAACGATGCTCTAGTTATCTGGTAGAATGCTGTGAACAATGCAATTGACGTAACTGAGCATGGTCTCGAGAACACTAAAAAGAAGTTGCACAAATTCAGCAGATGGCTCTACGAGCAAGTGTTTGCTCTGAAGAATCCAGCCCCAGTACCTCCTGATGGATGTCACAGGCTTAGGGAAAATCACTATATATTAAGCCCTGAAAAACATGCGACTTTAAATTGATGCTACAAGGTAACTTGTAGTCGGCCTCTCTTACTTCTCTACACAGTGATCTGATGAGTATATACAGTAGGGTGCATCAACCAATGCGTTCTTTCCAACCATTTTCTCTGCTATGTTTCTGGATCAATAAACATTGAAATTGTTTATCTACAAATGTCTTACATTTAACCCAACAGCTATAAATGCTTGATGAACCTTAATGCAAAACTTTCTGGGCCTTAATTAATAAGTTCCCTACTTTTCTTCTGAGAGAAGGAACTTGGGAACCCGATAACAATAGAACTAGGCCAAGTACTTTAGTGGAAGTAATCAGTAGAACCGTCTAGAAAAGTTACTGAAAGTGCTAAAGATATGAAGAACTGGCAATAACAAGCATCCTTCAGAATAAATCTCCTCCATGACACTGTTCATTTTACATATGTACGGTGTAAAACATGCTAATATCTTGTTTCGCTATCTGTACTTTGGTATTTACATGTTTTATCAGGTTTGATGCATTTTGTACAAAAAGGCAGACTTGAGCTAATCCAGCAAAAACCTGCGCTTTTAATTTGAATAACATTCAGGAAAGATCCTTATGCCACATTGTAATACCAGTACTAAGACCAACTGGTTTCTTTGCGCAACAGTCTTATTACAGTACATTATATTGTAATACTATGGCAAATTAACCCTGTCAAAATGAAAACTTGACTGATTTTAAAATGATATATTTCCATTTAGGTATTTTCAATAATACTTATGTAGCCTCTGGCTACTGAAGTTATTTTCCCTAAGCAGTGTAAGCCCTGATAGGAACAGGCAATGCTTAGCATGGGAGCCTCATCCTGCCCACGTTACAAAGTTGCCACGTACAGGTGCAGGCATACTGGCAGTTGGAGTCACATGTAAAAGGGGGGTGAGTTGACTATAGTGTGATGCCTGTCATGTCAGCTAGGCCTGCCCAGAAACTGGGGTAGAGGGATTAACCCCTCCCCAGGTAGAAAAGGGTGGGGGCCCATCCCTGGTGGTGTTGTCTTGCTCAGTGCTAGCTCCCTCTGGGACAAGAGGGCGTTGTTCCAGCCTTGCCCCATAGGGGGTGAGGGAAGCTTAGACTAGCCCAGGGGCCTTCAGCTCCTGAGAGGCCTAGTCATGCCCTGTGTAGGGAGGGAAGATGCCCCTGTGCCAGGAGGCAAGAGAAGAGTTCTGTTCTGTTCCGGTTTCCTGGCTGCAATAAACCCTGTTGCATGAATATGTTATCCAGAGTTATTTGTCCTGCTGCTATGTAGGTTCCTGTAGGGATAAACGCCTGCTTCTGGCAGGAGTCTTGCAGGATGCAGGCGCTGCACCCTGATGAGATAAGAGAAGAGGTTCCTAATCTCCCTTCCATCGCAGAGCACTCAGCCTTCTGTGAGCCAACAGGTGAGCACCATCACACAGTAATGCCCAAGTACCAACAGATCTCCCTTAGGGGGGGGGGGAGGGGAGAGGGGGTTTGGGGTGTACACTAATAATCAAATGGTACTTTGGTAATAATACATTATGCAGTCAGTACAGAACGTCACATTTATGATTAGGGAACAATGTCAGCAATACTTTTTATGCGTGCATGTTTTTTTTCAGGTAGCATTCTATAATATGCACAGGATATGTTACTAAATCAGCGCTTAGATCAAATATACAAAATAACACTCTGTGATAAGTGCAGGTGAAATAGTATAAAAAAATGATATAATAATCAAGATAATACTTCGCTGCTCAAACCCTTGGAGGATTGGATTCCCTCAATCCCACACGTACAGCAGTCCAGGAAAAATTATGAGCGCAGGTGTATGTAAAATAAAAAACATACAAAATATAGTGTAATATGTTAACACAGTGAACATGGGGTGAGTCTTGAATTCTGTGCAGTGCGTACTCACAAATTTCCAACCAATAATAGGCGTGTCCCAATAAAATTGGTAGTGTGCTCTCTTTCGGTCTCTGTCTCAACCTATGATGCACTTCTGGAGTCGGGTCACCTTCCTTAGGTAAGTAGACAAATACAACATAGTGTATACTGATACAAAATGTTTATCACTCACGCAAAAGTGAAAATACACTCACATGGTTAAAAAGGTATTAGTGCCTTAAGAGCAATCAAATGAAGCTGCGACTGATCAGGATCTCTGGGCGTTCTCTCTGCCCTCTGCACCGTCCTCACCGCTCCTCCCCATCATCCTGATGAAACCGGCAAGCCCGGTGAAACGCGTAGAGTGACGAGAGGCACGTCAGACGTGACGTAATCTGCAACCCTGCCCGAGACCAGACCGGAACACTCTGCGATAGTACGGGACGGGAAGGAGCGGTGAGGACTGTGCAGAGGGCAGAGAGAACGCCCAGAGATCCTGATCAGTCGCAGCATCATTTGATTGTTCTTAAGGCACTAATACCTTTTTAACCATGTGAGTGTATTTTCACTTTTGCGTGAGTGATAAACATTTTGTATCAGTATACACTACTGTATGTTGTATTTGTCTACTTACCTAAGGAAGGTGATCCGACTCCAGAAGTGCATCATAGGTTGAGACAGAGACCGAAAGAGAGCACACTACCAATTTTATTGGGACACGCCTTTTATTGGTAGGATATTTGTGAGTACGCACTGCACAGAATTCAAGACTCACCCCATGTTCACTGTGTTAACATATTACACTATATTTTGTATGTTTTTTATTTTACATACACCTGCGCTCCCCATTTTTCCTGGACTGCAGCATCAGCTTTGCTGATATTCATTGCCAACGTCATTATGCAATCACAGCCCTACTGTTAAGCTTTGCATCAAGAATAGGTATAATTTGCACTCTAAAGACTACGCATAGTTGCAACCGTGTAACATCAGTACATACAGTAGGAGCCAAATTACTTACCATGATAGTATGATTTGGGAATTTGGCATGCACTGTTTTCACAAATTCCACGAAGTGTTCTGAGTATCCATTGGCTACATCCAAACAAATGTATTTGATGAGAGGGATTGCTTCTAGAATGTCGCTGAGCTTTTCCAGGTCTGCCTGCCCACTCCCTGAACTCGCTGCTACATTCTGAAGAATACATAGAAACAGGTGAAGATTCTGATGATGAGGAACTATTGAGATACTTGACATCATTGTATCTGTTTCCATACGTAAATGTTGAATTACATAACACGATCAGGGTTGTTTCAATGCTAAATAGCTCTCGTAACAAAAAAGGGGGGTTGAAGCCCGCTCAGCCTCTATGTAGATGGAGTGGTGGGTGCACTAGGGAAAGGGAATCTATAGTTGCAAAAAAAAACCTCCAAGTCCTCCCCTTGAAGAAAAGGGAGTGGGCGAGGAGAAAAGAAGGGTCCCTAATAACATGCACTCTTCAGCCACATTAAGTAAATGTCAATGATAGCCAATCCGAAGTCAAGTATACATACACATACAGTATGGAGAAAGTCCCTAACACACAGATGTGAATTGGATAGCTTAAAAAATACTAATTTAATAGGTCCTCGGACCAATGTAAAATAAAAGGGACACTTAGGCCTGCTGTTCAGGGTGGCTGCTATATGGCGTGCGCACTTGTCCGTTGCTATTTCAGGTTGTTCGGTGGGAGTGTTCAAACTGAAAACTCCACCGGCGGCAAAGTGCTGTGTTGACACTGCTACATTTTGCCGCTACAACCAAAAATTATATTTGGGGCTGCAGTCGCGTCATGTGAGCTGGTTCAGCAAACCTGCTCCGTGACACGTTCGCCCCGTCCCCCGCCACGCCCCCAAACACCGCGACCTGACTCCTGCAGCCTGTACACAGATCGCTGGGCTGCAGGAGCACGCGGGGGAGGCATGCACAGACGCTCGCGTCCGTAGCAGCCGACCTGAACTCGGCCTTACACAGAAAACAAAGCCTACCAGTAACTCCGTGTATAAATGAAATGTCCTAAAGTAACAAGAACTCCCTCTGACACTGTGTACCCAAAAGTACAGTAAATGGAGGTTGGTTAAAATATACCCCAATCCAGTGTATATAGCTACTGCAATAGTTAACAAGGAGAGCGTACTCCCAGTAACAAAGCTGCAGGTATATACATTACAATAGTGGATGGGAAAGGGAATGAGGAGCCACAAATTGCCTGTCCACAATCGCTCCGTGGATAGGAATAAACGGGCGCTATTTGCCCTTGGTAAACAGTAGTGTATGCACAAGATGGGTGCTAAGAAAACAGATCACTAAATACCCAACGCTACTAAAGCAACGAAGGGTAATATCTAATTACCTAATAATCCCTATTGTCTATGGCCACGGGGAAAGGACAGGCAGGTTGGTGATTACAGTGGGTACACCCTAAAGTAGAATTTGACTGATTGGAGTAGTGTGTGGTATCTATACTCAACTGCAGCTAATTCCTAAAAAATCAGGTGTGTAGTGCACCTAATTTTAGTGGAGATAACAATAGCAGAGATCTCCCTTCCCCTACCTACATCAAAACTACAATTAATAGTGAATGATATAAAATAGTGTGTGGCTTCACTCAGTATATCCACACATAAGAGGATAATGTCCAATACCACACAATGTTACTAGTGACACGGCAGCCAGCATAAGCAGGGTGGCTTCGTCAAGCACAACATAGCAGAATATTTGAACTGCAAGTATACTTAGCTACTGTGGTAATGGTGTCCCGGTCTGCACTGAGAGCGCTGACTGCGATAGCGTCGTCACGCCCACGTACCCGATGTACGTTTTGCCGGGGCGGCTTTGTCAAGGGCGTATTGACAAAGCCGCTGATAGTAAGGACAGTTAAAATGTGGAATTCATTACCCATTGAGACTGTGATGGCAGATTGCATTTGTTTATTATTATCCGTAACTCATTCGACTCAATGTAATGTCATGTAATTACTGTTACCCACTGTACACACAGCAGAATGTCATCGCTTAATAAATAGATGATAATAGTAATATAATAGATGATTGATAATAATATCTTTAGAAAGAGATGGTATACAGGAATACACCAAATAAGTTAAACATAGGATGTTGATCTAGGGAGAAATCTGATTGGCATTACTGGAGTGAGGAGGGGTTATTTTACCATATGAGACATAATTGGCAAATGTTTCATTGGGGTTTTATGTTTGCTTCCTTTCAATCAAAATAAACACAAATATAAGATTAGCTCTTACCCAACTAAATGTAACATAGATTGAACTCGATAGACTTACTGTGCTTCATTTTTCAACCTCAACTACTATTTAAACTGTGTGTTATACATGCACAAACTGGGGGGCATGAGACTGTCTGCGGGGGGGCGCGGGGTTTAGAGTGGCCCCGCGAGCTTCCCGAAGCCACTTAAATGAAGTGCCGGGGAAGGCCTCTGTAAACCTCACTTACCTTGGCTCCGGCGGCTTCTTAGACGCGTCGCCATGGCAACACGGCATCAAGTGACGCTGCGAGGTCATGTGATGTCACGTTGCCATGGCGACGTGATGTCATGCCGCTGACGCCGGAGCCGAGGTAAGAGAGGGGGGGGAGGGGGAATGCGGAGAGATGAGAACTGCCGGCAGGGAGGCGCAGGGAAAAAGTTTGTGCTCCCCTGTATGGGATACACTCCTCAGTATAATGATTAGTGGCCACGTACTGGACATTTGTTACACAGCCCAATTGGTTTTAACAGGAAAGGATGTACAGTATTTTCTGATTTTATGTTGTATAACTGCAACAATAAAACATGCAAATATGTTATATTTGCGTATGGATGGATATATATAGATATATTATTGTTACCTCAAGACAGTCAGGATACGTAGTTGCAAAAAGTTTCCAGTCTTCCAGTGAATAATGCTTGTGAACTGCAGTGAACAATGTGTTCTAAAAGACAAAAATAAAGCAATGAACATTAGTTGTTCAGTTTAGAGAAACGTCTTAGAGGGTTTATCAACAAAGCTGCTGCACTACAGCTGAGCAGTAAACACAATGAAGTGAGCAGGATTACTATGCACAGTAGAGCTACTGTACCAAGAATTTATGAGTAAAACCCCCAGCCTGCAAGATGGGCCAAGAATGTAACAATCACAATGGCACTGGTGCTGACTGCTGACAATAATCTGACATTTGTATTTCAAGGCTGAGTAGTCTGTACTATAAGAGGTGTGGCGAATGTACTGTATACAACCACTCACTTTTAGGGGCTGATTCAATAAACTCCCATTGACTTAAGAGTACTGAGCCACACAACTTAATACATATGATATATTTTACAGTTCCACCGACAGACACAAGTGAACGTCAGATTTATTTATAAAAAATGATCTTCCTTTCTGTTCTAAACTTAACACTATTTTATGGATCTGAGCTTTATTAAGCAATAATTAGGTAAAGTATCCTAGTTCCATGAAAGCAGACCATTTTAAAAAAATGCATTATTTGCCCTTTTCATCCTCATTTCATGCTTCAATGTGAAATACTACAGTAGTTATCACTCTCTCAAACTGGCATTTTCTAATAACTTCTTATTGAAATTTCATAATTGTTGCATTTCCAGTTTTTCCTGAGTTACAGTAGATGTAAGCTCTTACATAGCCCTAAATATAAACAGCAAGTACTGTATATTCCTTGACATGTAATTTTGTTGCATTATTCACAGTCTATGCTTTGGGACAAAGCTATAAAATATGTCTCATGATAATATCATGAATTTTGGTCAATCTGGTGTTTCAGGGGGTAATGAGCTACAGTTTGAAGTAAAAAAAAAAACAATATATATATTGGGTTTATGACAGGTCCAGGCTTGTCATGGGCGGGTGGTGGGTTTCAAACAGAACTTAACTGGTGGGTTATCCTGTATGGCCCACTTAAAAGGGCCAGATGGGTTGTATATTGCTGATAGTCTCGAGATAAGGGAAGTTGTCTGCTATAGGTGTAAATAAAATATGGCCCCTTTGACAACTTTCTAAACATGAGCCTTTTAGAGATAGCTTCAAAGGCATTCTCTGGAGGGTCCTGCACGACAGGGGGTGGGCTAATGTGGTTTCCATGGGAATGAAAGAATATTTAAGTCTGGGCAATTTATTAGATTTTTAGGTTTCAACATAGGTGTGTTTGGACCAAACACGTGTTATCTCATGTTCCTGAACCAGTGACCTCTCTGGGCAAAATCTATGGCATTTGGTAATGTATAGGGTTTTCTGTCTATGTTTACTCTTTTTATTTTGAGAAACTGTTCTGCATTTATTGTAACTATATGTTCTTGTAATCTTTTTTTCTGTAACCTAAAACAAAATATATATATACAGTATATAATATTTAATAAGTAATGCTTTGGGCTCTGAATGAATTGTTGCACGTTCTGGAGAGAGTATTTACATTTTCGGACACATTTTGCTACAACAGATTTTTGTGGGTTAAAGTGCACAGTTTTTTCTATTATAAATAGGGACCTGAGACCCTAGCAAGTATTAATTTTCTTTTATTTGCATAACTATTTCGGGTGGTGGCGGCGTATCGATATGATTGCAATTGAGTAAGGGGCTAATATTAACTCATTGGAGGTACCTTTGCGAAGGAGAAAGGTGAGTTGGCTAGAGTAGCCGTGTATATTAACTCTGATCTAAGTCACGTGGTCACTTGTGTGCTGTTCGTGACAGGTGGTATATTAGGACGGATTTAGGGGACATGTTAACTAATTTGAGGGACCTTTGTGAAGAGTAGGGCAGCTTGCAAGCTGTGTATTAATCCTTGTCCTGTAGAGGAGATATCCATTTGAGGGAGCTTGGCGGAGGTGAAAAGTGGGACCGCTTGCGAGTAGAGTATGGGGTGCGTATGTGACAATATGTACTATTATATAATAACAAATATTATAGCATAATATATAGTATATTCCTAAACAACTTCACCATGGGAGAGAAGATGTTATATGAGTGATTGTGAAATAACAGCAAAGATTTCCAGAAATTCAGCATAATCACTTTTTCCTTCTGCATTATCATTGCTTTACATATTCAGCAAGAAACATTTCCTAGTTATCTTTTGCAAATGTGGATCAAGATGGGATTTACACTCACCTTGCTCAGTGCTCTTGCCATTTCGAAAGTGCCCACGGTGTCCATATTTGCTGCAATTATCGGGATCCCAGTGTAGGTTTGTTTGGAGTTGCGGAATGTGAATGTGCGTAAGAGATCTACCTGCATATACAGACAGAAAGAGTGTAAATGGGTATCCTTTGCCACAGAAGCACAGAATTACAGTATTTCTCAAGACAAGAACCGAACCTAGGAAATATTGTTTGTATGCTCCATTGTGGTGGCTTGTGATCATTAATATTTTAAAGCAAGACCAGTCTACATCGATGACTTGGAGACCTACCTTCATTTCGCAGTCTTCTCATTTCTTGCTCTCTCCATCTCTTCCCCCATGATTTTAAACTCAATAAAATTCATGACATTTTGATATACCACCAAAGTTGAGTTGGGACATTACTTGTAATTACTTACAAATAAGTTCATAGTTTAAGACAAATACATGGATGTTCTTGTTTTTAGAATGAAATGTAGTTATGGCTACTATTTGATCATTCATTCTGTACACTTGCCTGTAATGCATTACTATTTTGTGGTGACAGTAAACATAAACTCACCTCACTCCTAATATTGGTGCTTCACTTTACAAACTATAATTGTGTGTTTATTCAATAGGCCTTCTTCACAAGTCATCAGTACGCCTAATGTATTTAATTCTCAAATACTTTTCTGTTATATTGTTCACCGACTAGTGCCCATTAAATGAAATAAACAATCAATCTTAAATGTTAGTTTTGTGCTAGCAACAGCAAACTGCTGATTCTCACCGAGAAGTGAACTAGTGTCTTTTCCGTCAGGTAACAAATATTTGTAATTAAGCTCCCGGTCATTCGTCAAAGCCAGCAGAAAAAGTGAATCCCAAAAATGTTGTGGAGGCAAAGGCTTCTTCTCTTGAAGATGGATCACATTCATAAAGATTGATTAAAAAGAAAAAATGAAAAGCGTACGCCCCATGATCCAAATAACAAATCTGTGTTCTGCAATCCATAAAAAGACAATGCTCACTTAATAAGACAATAGTGATAACCTCACAATGATTTTGCCAAAGCAACAGGTATCAGTCTCACATAAGATGATAATACTGTAATTGCAGGGCTGCCAGTGTCTCTTATTTTCCTTCAGAGAATTAAGATACTAAATAGCAGACTCTACCAAGAGGTACAATGGCCTCAGCTGTTAATAGTCCAATCACAGAACAAATAGGTACGGTGGAACAGTTGGTATAATAATCCCAATTTCAATAAATCTCCATGACTCACTTTGTTTAAATAATGCAGTAGCTCACCATAAGGTTAGCTTCAACCTGAGGCTGCTGCCGGTTTTTCTTTTATTCCCCTGTAATATGTGCATCAATACAGTCCACACAATGATAAGTAATTAGCTATGTTGCCAGTCGTTCCGTTCTCCTGTGATCAATCGGCTAAGATTCGGCTCAGGGGTTCATTAAATGGCTGTCAGTGCAATGTACTGTAGGGAAGATCATGTGACCAGGCCGTCACTAAATAGAATAGGTGCACTGCTAGAGAGAGGGCAGGGCTCAAAAAGGGGTGTGCCAGAGCCTGTTTCAGAAGAGGAAGGGGGTGTGACTTTGTAAATGGTTGCTATAGAAACAAAAATGCTTGGTACATTATAATACATTAAAAATGGAAGTCATAGCCTTTTAAAAAAAAATCTAAAAGTATTTTCTCATAGTACAGAACTGATTTATTAAAAAAAAAAAAAAAAAAACTCATGTAGGATATTGCTTGGTCTGCAGCTGTAACACTGAGTCTTTAAGATCTTCGCTGCTAAAATAGTAGGCTTTTACCAGAGGATAAAATCCCCTTCGCTCACAATAATTCTTGCAGAGTCACAGGAAAAGTGGACGACTGATGTAAAAAAAAAGTCCCAAAGTTCTCTGAGTCTCCATGCTTATGCTGCACTTACTGTGAAGCGTTACTGTGGCGTCTCCTAGCCAATGCGTGATGACATCACCTCGTTGGTTCAACAGAAAAAAAGTCACGTGTCTCGACACGTTTTGTCACCTGTAACTTAATCAGGGTGATGTGACTTAGGACCCCATATGAGTGTCTTATATAGGATACACATCATTGAGCATTCATAAAATCAGAACCCCAATCAATACAGAAATATAGAGGAATGAATAATGTTGCTCCTACTATAACCCATATCAATATATGTTATAGAGAGTTATATACAATTATAAAAAGAGATTAAAGGCAATATGTTTGAAACTGTCAATTAGAAGCAAGAGGTTCCAATGGTTACATAATTGACATCGAAAAAGATAACTTAATGGGGATTTTACGGAATTCCTTCCCAATTATGGGCAAATTGAATAGATGTAGTGTATTTAACTAACATATATAAAACACGCAATGATGTCGCTCTTTTATAAATATATAATGCTTGTATGTTACCAAAATTAATAATTGAAACCCCCATTAAGAGTCACAATACAAAAATACACACTAATGATTGTAAAAGACACAGAGAAACAATGTAACAAAGAATTACAAAAGAAAAGAGACATTTGCCATTATACAATGGTACTTGTATCAATATTGTACTTCATATGTTCCCTATGAGAAAATTCCTGTGCAGCTGATAAAGAAGAAGATTTGCCTTATGACTCAATGCCTGCATTCTAGGCACTACATGTGAGTTCAATACTACAGTAGTATATATGCAGAAATTATAGAAATGTAAAAAACATATTACACTATATATTTTCCTTTTTTTGCCTTCTCTAACAATTTGAGCTTTTTTTCTACCAGCACAAAATAAGCTACCACTAATTACTTTCTCATCAGTGTGGGGTTGGTTACACTGACTATGCAAAGCTGAAGCAATGAGGATGGGTTTTACCATACTTAGTTAAGTTATGGTGAGTAAAAAAAGTGACAAAAACCCTCCATAGCAAAGCATATAGCAAATGGAAATATAACTGTATGCTCATTTGCATGTCTTAGGCAGGTCTGCAACCCAGCCTTTCACCATTATCACCCAGCACACAGCACTTCCACTGCAGCAAGGGATTCTGGGAAATGACACAGTGTGCCTGGGGGTTGGGGAGCCCTGGGTTAGAGCGCACCGGCCAATGAGAGCCGTGGGGGGCGGGACACACTTGGGGGGGCGAAACACACCGGCCAATGAGAGCCGTGGGAGGGCGGGAGGACCGACGGACCAATCAAATGGTCTACAGAGACTCACAACCAAGATTTTCAGAATTATATATATATACACCCAGTTGTGTGAAAAAGAAAGTACACCCTCTTTAAATTCTATGGTTTTACATATCAGGACATAAAAACAATCCTCTGTTCCTTAGCAGGTCTAAAAATTAGGTAAATACAACCTCAGATGTGTGAGGATCCGCTATCCTGGCGGCTGGAGACCATCTCCTCACCTGAAAACACCTGCCGCCACGGACACCCAGGATGCGCAGTCTCACGGCCACGTTACGCGCGCGCGGATCTTGTGCGGCCTATCTGCCCGCCCGTGGGCTCCACCTCCGCCCCCCACCCCGCGAGTGCGCTCATCCAGCCGCCACTCTGACTCGCGTCCCGTTCTCCGCCCCCATCCCGGTGACGGTCAGGACCGCCGTGGGAGTGACTTGTGCTCCGGTCTCGGCCCCAACCTCAGTGATGCGCGCGAGTCGGAGAGTGCTCGTCCCGGCTCCGTTCCTGATCAGGCTGCATCATAGGGCACACCTGTGTGCACCAGCAGCCTGTAGGATTCTGTTTCCTGGTTCCGCCCTGGCTCTCCATTGCAGGATCTCCCTTTATATACCTTCTTGCTCCAGACACACATTGCTGAGCATAGTCTTGTGTGACGCCGTGCCTTGCTGCATTCAGTTCCTGTATCTCCTGACTTGCCTTGTCTGTTGATCCTGCCGCTGCCTGACCCTGCTACGTACCTTGGACTCCGCACCTCTCTACTCCTGATCCGGATATCATCCTACCTTCCACCAGTCTCCAATCCTGAACCTGGCTACGTACCCAGACGATCAGCTACTCTCCAATCCTGTTCCGGCAAGTACCGTCTACTACTCTCACATCTATAATCCTTACCTGCCTTGCACGACCAATCTACATTCTGGGAGCGCCCGCGTGGCTGTGGGTTGGCGTTACTCAATTAAATTTGTATTTGTACTGCTTTTAACCTTCCCCTGTTACTATGTACTTATATTTTTAATGGGGGATTGGCATTGTGTATATTATATCATTATGTACGTGTGGGGTTTGGAGCAACATGGGACAGTCATCAGTGGTGACCTCACCCTGTGTTTATTTGCACTTCAGCAGAGGGATTATGTATATTTTTTCATAACCGCGGGGTATATGTATTTACAGGGGGCCATGGCAGATACGGCAGCGTTGTCCCTGAGGGACCTTGGGCCGCTCGCTGAGGTGTTTAGTGGCACTTCACAGCCGAGGTGTTTAGTGGCTGAGTGACGGCGCATTGACCAGTCAGCCATCGGGAGGCGTGTCCTGGGGGCGGGGACTCACTGCGAACTGTTGTACCACTAGAGAGACGTGAGTTAAGGGCGGCCCGCTAATGGGCATGCGCTGACTGGATGGGGGGGCGTTTCCGCTCTTCGGTGCAGGGACTGTAGCGGCGCCTCGCGTGACATCACGCGCATGCGTAGTGGAGGGGTGTGTCTCTTTTTTCAATTATCTCCAATTATGAGAGGTATATATAAGCGGTCTAGGTTGCCCCAGACCCTATACTCCTTGATAAAGGGCCTAAGGGTCCGAAACGCATAGGAGGTTTTTGTCCCCCTCCTGGGGTGATGTTTTTATTTGTTTTGTTCTGAATAAATAGGATTTTATATTTTCACACCACCTGGCTCCCTGGCAGTGCGCTGTTTCTTCTGTTCTTTACTCTGGATTTCTAACCTTACGGCTGGCACGCCACAGCGGACTACCAGAGACTGCAGGAGTGGGTAAGATCATCTTTATTATTGACTGAATATGGAGGAGTACCAGTAACTGGATCATTTGAGGTATGCGATCTCTATTATTGTTGATGGCGCATATTGGTGACTCACAGGTCATTTGAAATTACACCCACTCTGCTATAAGGTAATGTAGATTGGAAAAAACGAATCGCTGAGTCCCAAAAAAACACCATCAGCTCACCAACTGCTGGAACTAAAACCGTTTATTAAGACTACATAAAAAAGGAAAATAGGACAAACAAAAAACTAATACATGCAACCTCCCTCCCACTCTGCTATAGTCTATTTGGAGTCCTTCAAGCAATTATTGAGTGACAAGGTTCCCAGAGGTTTGAGCACTCATCCCCCCCCTTACCTATTCTGTAACTCACTTACCTGCTGCCAGCCGGGAATTTGCAACGCGTCGCCATGGCAACCTGGCGTCAAACTATGCGATGGGGTCACGTGACGTCAAATGACCCGCGACGTCATTTGACGCCGAGCCATTGGGAGAGGGGGGGCGCAAATGCTGCAGCTCCCGGCAAGGGGGCCGAGCTCAAGAAGTTTGCGCGACGCTGTGTTATGCTATACTGATAGTGATTGGGTAGTTAGATATGTTTTCTTAATATATTTGAAGCTCCAAATGCATGTACTTTCCTTCCAGTATACATGTTACAATTTTGAAGCATTAAACATCATGCATTACTTGCAACATATGTATTTAGGATTCATTATGCGCTAACTCTTTAAGATGAAAAAATGTATCATTTAGTATTTACATTGGTGCATTTAAATTTAAGATTGACTTTAGTTTAAAGCACAGATGGAATAATATGTGGTATTTATATTAGACCATATATGTTTATAATTCTGCGTCTTTTAATTGAGTTTCAGTATATGTGATGTGTTCATTTATTTTCATTCAATTAATGTGTCAGCACAATTATGCCACATTCTGCTGTGTCTAATGGGGTTTTTAAAAATATATATATTATTTAGCACATATAAAGGTGCTCATTTCCTGCTAGTCCCATACTCCTTGAGAAAGCGCAAACTTGCGTGAAACTCGTGGGAGGACTACTCTGTCATTTTTTACCACACACCTATGCTTTAAATAACGCCTTTGCTATTTTGCTATACCTGGGTACCCCTTTTTTTCAATTGTACTGCCTGGATATTGTTTGAGGGCCCTGAATAGCTTCAACATTGCCATTAAGGCTGCGGCCCCGCTGGCGTTGACCGCGCTCATGCTTGAGAGCGGTGACATCACCAGCTCTCCAAGCATGAGCGCCGGGTGTCCTCGCTATTTCGGAAGCGCGCGGGGGGGGGGGGAGGTATTGCGGACAAATTGAACGCGCTCGAAAGTTAATTTTTTTGATTATCCAAGCGCCAAGCGTGGATGAGCATGTGCCCACGCACGAGCGCGCACGCACAACGTGAGCGTGGATGTGACGATCCACATTGACTAAGGTAAGCGCGCTAAGCGCGCTCAGCACCAGCGGGGACTCAGCAGGGACTCAGCCTAAAGCAGCAGTCCAAGGTGACGTTTAAAAAAAATTTCCCCCCTCGCCCCACCTTTAATATGTGTATCAATACAATCCACACAATGATAAGTAATTGTCTAAGTCAGGGGTGCGCAAACATTTGTTCCTGAGACCCCCTGCCTCTTGTCCCCCGCTGCTCGCGCCCCCCCCCCCCCCTTCGCTCAGTGCGGAGTCAAATGACACGCAGGGTCATGTGATGTCACATATGACACTGCATTGCATTGCATTGCAACACACGTGTGACATCAAGCCATGGAGAAGCTTCCAGACGCTGGATGAAGCAAGGTAAGTTGAAGTTCCAGGGGCCTCACGTGATCCCACGGCATTTCATTTTAATGCCTTGGAGAAGAGCGTGGGGCCACTACAACTGCCCGTGCACCCCCTACCGGCGGCGGCAGAAGAGGAGGACTGAAGACTATGGGAACAGAGCAGCACAGGAGGAAGGCAGCTGCCGGTGGGAGAAGAAGACCTAGAACCATGTCAGCGGAGGGAAGAAATTGAGACAGTGGGCAGCAGGAAAAGACGTTATCGGAGCAGAACAGCGCAGGAGAACGCGCTGTAACACCGGGCTCAGATTAGATGTCTTCTCCTGCTGTCACCCGCTGTCTCAACTTCTTCCCTATGCTGACATGGTCCTAAATCCTCTTCTCCGGCCGGCAGCTGTCTTCCTCCTGTGCTGCTCTGCTCCGTGGTCTTCAGTCCTCCCCTTCTGACGCTGCCGGTAAGCCTGGTAAGTGAGAAGGTGGCAACAAAGAAAAAGTTAGAAGCGCAGTCAGTATAGGGTTGAGGTCAAACTCTATATCTTTATTAATATATCTTGTCCCAGGGAATAACCGCTAGGACAACAACAACATAAGAATTAATACATATAATAATATTAAAAAACTGTGTAGATGAAGCTGTGTGTGCAATTGCACTTGATGGGTCTCCAAGGGGTTAAAACCAGGAGTAGCCTGATGGTAACTCAGTCCTGCAATCTGTGCACTGCCCGGGCAGGTTTAGGTAAAAGAGGGGGTACCCCAGGTTTGAGACAATGCTCAAAATGCTCACCCTTGATCCACTTTGGTCCGTTGGTGTCCCGTAATGCTCTTTGATCCTAAAATCCGCTCCGTAGCAAACTGTTCAGATGCGCTCGTTGCGCACGATAGCAAACAGCCCTCCGGGTGTCCGGGTCTGATGTCACTTCCGGCTGTGACGCACAGACCCTTCCCGGTAGTCTCTGGGCTTCGTCTGTCAGGTCTCCTCCTCCTTCTGGTTGCCGATCACCAGGCAAACAGGTTACGATCAGCTGGAGCCCAGCGTGTGATGTTAGCAGCAACTCCACTGCACTGAAATGAAGCAACACCCTATTGCTCCTCCTCCTACGCGTTTCACCAAAGGGCTTCGTCAGGGATATCAATGCACCAGTACCATGTTAATTTATAGCCAAGTTGATTGCAATGGCTCAATTAGTGTGATAAAGAACATGCATAATGGTTCATTAAAACCATTATCTTGATGGACTGGTGCTATTGATACAAATGACTGGTTCATGTCACGAAAAAAGAAAAAAACACTACTTATACAAAAAACATAATATCAAAAAAAAGAAAAAGAAAATAATTGCAATATATATTAAAAAGTTTAAAAAACTAAAAATTGGTTAATAAAATATGAATTAAACATGTATTCTTTTATCGGTGTTTGTCATTATTTAAACAAATTAATTCATCAATATGTATAATGATAATTTAACAAGATAATTGAAACACCTTATATCCCCCAAAAATATAGGTGTAATTAAATAACTCACTAACTTTATTATATATAAAAAAAAAAAAAAAATCAATACATAAAATAGATAATATATTAAACACTCATAAATAAAATGTAGAACATTTGAAATCAGCTAAACATAGAGATAATTTAAATCTTAATCGATAAATGGTTTATGAGACAGATAAAAGTTACTGAAAAGCTAAAAGATCCAATTCTTCATTCAGACCTACTGGACTCATTGTTTGTAATTTAAAAATCCAGTAGGTCTCTTGTTTTCTAAGTTTTAAAAGCCTGTCACCCCTCATGGTTGTATGGCCAATGTGTTCAATACCGACAATGGATAATCCTTCTATATCTTTATTGTGGGATGTTAAAAAATGACGTGAAACCCCATGTCCAAGGAAGCCTTTTAAAATGTTTCTCCTATGTTCAGTAAAGCGTTCCTTTAAACTTCTCTTCGTGCGGCCTATATAATAAAGGCCACAGGGACAACTGAGCAGATAAACAACATGACCACCTATGTGCACACACTCACTGCACACACACTGCTCATTGCTCACACTGCCACACTGCACACACACTGCTCATTGCTCACACTGACACACTGCACACACACTGCACACTGCACACACACTGCACACTGCACACACACTGCTCATTGCTCACACTGCACACACTGACACACTGCACACACACTGCACACACACTGCACACACACTGCACACTGCACACACTGACACTGCACACACACTGCTCATTGCTCACACTGCACACACTGACACACTGCACACACACTGCACACACACTGCACACTACACACACACTGCTCATTGCTCACACTGCACACACACTGCACACTGCACACACACTGCTCATTGCTCACACTGCACACACACTGCACACTGCACACACACTGCTCATTGCTCACACTGCACACACTGACACTGCACACACACTGCACACACACACTGCTCATTGGACACACTGCACACACACTGCACACTGCACACACACTGCTCATTGCTCACACTGCACACACTGACACACTGCACACACACTGCACACACTGCCCACACACTGTACACTGCACACACACTCCTCATTGCTCACACTGCACACACTGACACACTGCACACACACTGCACACACACTGCACACTGCACACAATTATATAGAAATAAACAGACAACTGCACTTTAACAGATGTATTTTGCCTGTACAACGTCTTGTGACTTTTGTTTCACAAAGTTAAGGGGGTGGGAAGTCATTGTGCTGTGGGGGTTGGGGGGTGGCGGGGCCCTGCGCTGCGGCTACGGCGGGCCCTGTACTGCGGCGGGGGGGGTTAGCGGTCTGTGTGTGTGAGTGCGAGTGCCTGTCTGTGTGTGTGTGTGTGAGTGCGTGAGTGCCTGCATGTGTGTGCGCGCGTGTGTGTATGAGTGCATGAGTGCGTGAGTGCCTGTGTGTGTGTATGTGTGTATGTATGAGTGCTCCAGCCCGAGTCCGTGGAGGGAGTGGGGGGAGAGTAGCAGTTCCCTCCTGCAGTCCGGGGAGGGGGGGCGAGAGTAGCAGCTCCCTCCTGCAGTCCGGGGAGGGGGGGGGGAGAGTAGCGGGTCCCTCCTGCAGCCCGTGTAGGGGGGGGGGGGAGAGTAGCAGCTCCCTCCTGCAGTCCGTGGAGGGAGGGGGGGGAGAGTAGCGGGTCCCTCCGCTCAAGCCACGCCCCCCCTCCCTGTCAAACCTCCCACCTCCCGCTCCGGCTCTTACACTTACTTACACACACACACTCAGACACTTACACACACTCACAGACACTTACACACACGCGAGGGCCCTGTGCTGCGGCGGGGGGGGGGGGGGGTTAGCGGTCTTCCGGAGACTGCTTACCTGTCTCCAAAGCTCTCTCAAGTGACTCTACACAGACGGGGGGTGGGGTCGGAGCAGAGGAAAGGCCGCGACCAGCATCACCACCCGCTCCCCCCCCTCCTCCCGCGCAGGCAGCGGGAGCGCCAGGGACAGCGGTGAGGAGAAGAAACCCCCCGCTACCACCTCCATGCAGGCAGCGGGATCTGAGG
>NC_134484.1:182843889-182916389 GCF_040206685.1 Ascaphus truei
GCATTGTACTAGCAAATGTTCTGAGCTTGGATTTCAAACAGCTCATTCCCTGACTAATCCACTTTTAACAAGACCTATGCTTCCAGCATCCATGTTCTTAGTTTTCAAGGTGAATGGACTGTACAAGGTGAAAGTATTGTTCCAACATTTCGCTGCTCACCCTCCTGCTTGCCTGGCATGGATTACTTGCAACTAGACTCTTCATTAGCACACACACAAAAAGCTGCAGCGAAACGTCCTCATCTCATAAAGGAAAAGTTCATTTCTGAATCTCCCTTTGCATTTGTTTATGCACCTGCTATAAGTACACAATTTCCAGATAGAATTTCTATAGGCGTGTCTTGCAAGAAACGTCAAGAAATAGTCTCTGCCAACAATAGGAAAAGAAATGTCATGATCTAAACTAAATGAAAGCAATAGAAACATGGTGGCTGGAAGTAGGGGTGCAGGAGGTGGGGGTCCTGCAGAAGGTTGTGGGGGTGCTGCAGGAGGTGGTGGGGGGTTTACATGATAGTAATGCATGTATGTTACTGATTTTGTATGTACAGCCCCCACCCCCACCCCAAGCATAAAAACATGCTGCCCTCCTGTAGTAACAAAGTATATAGAATATATTCAGAGGAAAAGACCAGAATAGTTCTCACCTCTGCTCTGCTTTTGAGGCTGCTTCTCTTGGGTCGGAAAAGGACATCTTTAAAGTCCAGTTTGAGATCTGCATCCACTCTAGGCATCCTTCTGGATATTCAGGTTCCTTCTGTCCTGGGATGTGTTTGACAAGGGTTTCTGGTGTTTCCTTTTCTGGGTTGTTGTTTTTTTTTTTTTTTAACAGGGTTATGTGTCAGGTCCGAAGCAGCAACAAGCAAAGCCTGTATGTTCTGCGGCGAGAGTATTTATAGTGAGTGAAGGGCCAGGGGTTAGTGCACAAGCCCCATAGCTTTATTAGGCAAGCGCTGTTTTTAGTCAGTGCTGTTGTGGAGCACAGCAGCAGAAACTCCCCCCTGGCTCCTGTTCAGGCGGCTGACAGGCAGTGTGTGTGTGTGTGTGTGTGTGAGCAGACTCAGAGCTGCTCTCCATAGCAGTGCAACCAAGCCAAAGCCCTGCAGAGGGACAATCAATACGCTTTCCATTCAGTTTACTGTGGTGCAGAAAAACAAGGTACAAGAAATAGCTGAGTGACTCACCACCACTGCTGTCAATTTACCGACACAACAAGAACGAGAGCAACCATGAATGAATCTGACCTAGCAGCATTATGTCTAAACACGACAGCACAGTATATGTCAAATACTTTTTGGCTTCTTAGGTGAGCTCCCTTTCTACAAATCTATTTGAATATCAACAAATTATTAATGTGTTGGTGATGTGCTTGCCTTTTGTAAGACATTGACAACATCATGTGAAAATTAACTAAATGTAAAATACATTTATGAGATATATAGATATATATAGATATATACACACACACACACACACACACACACACACACACACACACACACACACACACAGTACGTACAGTATATACACATACAAACACACGTGCACACATTATTTGGATATCCAGCAGATTTTTGGTTCATTAAGGTCTTAATACAGATTCAATTAAATTACAAAAAAGTAGCACAAGATCATCTGCACATGTGTACACTTAAATAGAGAGTACTGAGAAGCGCACAATAAAAATAACTATAATAAGGCTCCTCTGTGCTGCTCAAATTAACAGTCTCTTTTTACTGTGTACATAAATTGGTGGTGAAAAATTAAGGGGAATAGAGTGCAACCAACACAACAAATAACCAATAATTAAGTAATAATCCCCTAAGAACAGGACATTATTGGCCAATAATGCCCTGACTGGAAGAATTGAAGGCCCGAGGGGAAGCCCGAGGGACTTTAACCCAGCCAGGGCATTATTGCCCTGTTCTGAGGGGATTATTACTATTATAGGCTAAATGTAGGTTTATTTTTCATTTTTCATAAAAAAGATACATTTTTGTAGTCATATTGATTTTTATCAGCATGATTGTCTACATTCTTATGCTTTTACTGCAAGTTTATTAAAAGGAAATTGTACATATACACAGCCCCTTCTATATATATATTATAAATATATATATATAGTTGGTGGTGAAAAATTAAGCGGCATAGAGTGCAACCAACACAACAAATAACCAATAATTAAGTAATAATCCCCGAAGAACAGGGCATTACTGGCCAATAATGCCCTGGCTGGAAGAGTTGAAGGCCTGAGGCCTTCTGACTGCAGTGTGTTTGTGTATATAGATGGGGGATGCATAGTGTGTGTGTGTGTGTGTGTGTATGTATGTATGTATATACAGTGTTCGACAATTATATACATTTACTCGCCCGGGGCGGGTGGATTTAACCCCCGGGCGAGTAAATATTGGCCCAAGCAGCACACATGTATTTTTTAAATTTCCCCGCTCGTGCTGCTGCTTTTCCCCCGCTCGCGCTGGAGAAAAAAAAAAAAAGCCGGAGGCGGGTTCATGTTGTTGGGGGAGATTACCCCGCCTCCGGCTCTCTGAGCAGTGGCCTCCCTCCTCAGCGCTTCCACTCCTCCCCCTTCCGGCAGCCAGCCCTTCCACGCCTGTCTGCCTCAGGCCCCTGCAGGGCCATCTGTCGCCCCCCTCTCCCTCCCATCGGGCCATCTGTCACCCCCTCCCACCCATCGGGCCATCCTATCGGGCTATCCGGCCCCCCCCTCCCATCGGGCCATCCGCCCCCCCCCTCCCATCAGGCCATCCGCCCCCCCTCGTATCGGGCCATTCGCCCCCCCCCTCCCATCGGGCAATCCATCAGCCCTGCTCTTCTCCTGCTCTGATGGCCAGCTCAGATGTTAGCAGGGGAAATCCCCTAACCGAAGCTACTCCCTGCTCTAAGCAGGGGAAAGCCCTCACCCGGTGCTGCCCCCGCTGCCATGTGCGACCCCTCCTGCCGTGTGGGGGGCCCACTGCCGTGCAGGTGAGTGTTTTTGTGTGTGTGTGTGTGTGTGTGTGTGTGTGTGTGTGTGTGTGTGTGTGTGTGTGTGTGTGTGTGTGTGTGTGTGTGTGTGTGTGTGTGTGTGTGACAGACTGTGTGTGTGTGTTTGTCTGTCTGAGTGAGAGTGAGTGTCTGTGTGTCTGTGAGTGTGTCACCCTCTCTCTCTCTCTCCCTCTCCCTGTGTCACCCTCTCCCTGTGTCACCCTCTCCCTCTCCCTGTGTCACCCTCTCCCTGTGTCACCCTCTCTCTCTCCTTGTGTCACCCTCTCCTTGTGTCACCCTCTCCCTGTGTCACCCTCTCCCTCTCCGTGTCACCCCCTCCCTCTCCCTGTGTCACCCCTCCCTCTCCCTGTGTTACCCCTCCCTCTCCCTGTGTCACCATCCCTCTCCCTGTGTCACCCTCCCTCTCCCTGTGTCACCCTCCCTCTCCCTGTGTCACCCTCCCTCTCCCTGTGTCACCCTCCCTCTCCCTGTGTCACCCACCCTCTCCCTGTTTCACCCACCCTCTCCCTCTCCCTGTGTCACCCTCTCCCTGTGTCACCCTCTCCCTGTGTCACCCTTTCCCCGTGTCACCCTCTCCCCGTGTCACCCTCTCCCTGTGTCACCCTCTCCCTGTGTCACACTCTCCCTGTGTCACACTCTCCCTGTGTCACCCTCTCCCTCTCCCTGTGTCACCCCCTCCCTCTCCCTGTGTCACCCTCCCTCTCCCTGTTTCACCCACCCTCTCCCTCTCCCTGTGTCACCCTCTCCCTGTGTCACCCTCTCCTTGTGTCACCCTCTCCCTGTGTCACCCTCTCCCTCTCCCTGTGTCACCCCTCCCTCTCCCTGTGTCACCCTCCCTCTCCCTGTGTCACCCTCCCTCTCCCTGTGTCACCCTCCCTCTCCCTCTCCCTGTGTCACCCTGTCCCGCTCCCTGTCACCCTCCCTCTCCGTGTCACCCTCTCCCTGTGTGACCCACCCTCTCCGTCTCGGTGTCACCCTCTCCCTGTGTCGCCCTCTCCCTGTGTCGCCCTCTCTCTGTCACCCTCTCCCTCTCTGTCACCCTCTCCCTCCCTCTCCCTGTGTCACCCTCCCTCTCCCTGTGTCACCCTCCCTCTCCCTGTCACCCTCCCTCTCCCTGTGTCACCCACCCTCTCCCTGTGTCACCCACCCTCTCCCTGTGTCACCCTCCCTCTCCCTGTGTCACCCTCCCTCTCCCTGTGTCACCCTCCCTCTCCCTGTGTCACCATCCCTCTCCCTGTGTCACCCTCCCTCTCCCTGTCACCCTTTCCCTGTGTCACCCTTTCCCTGTGTCACCCTCTCCCTGTGTCACCCTCTCCCTGTGTCACCCTCCCTCTCCCTGTATCACCCTCCCTCTCCATGTGTCACCCTCCCTCTCTCTGTGTCACCCTCCCTCTCCCTGTGTCACCCTCCCTCTCCCTGTGTCACCCTCCCTGTGTCACCCTCCCTCTCCCTGTGTCACCCTCTCCCTCTCCTTGTGTCACCCTCTCCCTCTCCCTGTGTCACCCTCTCCCTCTCTCCCTCTCCCTGTGTCACCCTCTCCCTGTGTGACCCACCCTCTCCGTCTCCCTGTGTCGCCCTCTCCCTCTCTCTGTCACCCTCTCCCTCTCTCTGTCACCCTCTCCCTCTCTCTGTCACCCTCTCCCTCTCTCTGTCACCCTCTCCCTCTCTCTGTCACCCTCTCTCTGTCACCCTCTCCCTCTCTCTGTCTATGTCTCCCTCTCCCTCTCTGTCGCACTCTCTTCTTCGCTCTCTCTGTCGCACTCTCTCTTTGTCTCTCATTCTCTCAGTGTGTGTGTCTCTCATTCTCTCTTTCTCTCTCTTTCTCCGGGTGTCTCTCTTTCTCTCTCTTTCTCTGTGTGTCTCTCTTTCTCTGTGTGTGTGTGTGTGTGTGTCTGTCTGTCTGTCTGTCTGTCTGTGTGTGTGTGTGTGTGTGTGTGTGTGTGTGTCTGTCTGTCTGTCTGTCTGTCTGTCTGTCTCTCTCTGTGAAGCGCCGACGTCCAGACACTGGTTAAGGACTTCAGGAAACTAGTCATTCACATCTGGCTTTTATTTCTAGATCCGACATTGACACACACACACACACGACTAATTGTAGTATAATGTAATACAATAAATACATTTATGTCAAAAATGAATGTTGTTCTGACTAGGAATTTATTAAATGTATTTTATTTATATATTTTATTTTAAAGTGGGGTTGGGGGCGGGACTAGGGGCGGAGTTGGGGGCGGGACTAGGGGCGGAGTTGGGGGCGGGACTAGGGGCGGAGTTGGGGGCGGGACTAGGTGGCGAGTAGATTTTTTGGTTGGGCGAGTAGATTTTTGGGTGATTTGTCGAACACTGTGTATATATATATATATATATATATATATATATATATATATATATATATATATATATATACACACACACACACACTCTGCAACCCCTCCCTCTATGTACACAAACACACTCTGCAGTCCCCCCTACACACTGCAGCCCCCCTCCTCCCCACACACAAAACACACTGCAGGCCTCCTCTACCCTCTACACTCACAAAACACACACAGCATCCCCCCCTCTACACCCACAAAACACAGAAACACACTGCAGACACACACCAAAACACACTCTGCAGCCCTCCTCCACCATCTACACCCACTGACACACACACACACACACACCGCAGCTCCCCCTCTGCACCTACAAAACACACACACAACAGACACACATCAACACGACTCTGCTTCCCCCTCTACACCCACAAAACACACACCAACAGAATAAAACACTCTACTGACCCCCTTTACACCCACAAAACAGACACACAAACCTTTCCCCTCACTCTCCTGTGCAGAGCTCTCTGTAGGCAGGGAGGGGGAGGAGTCAGTGCCTTGCTGCTGCCTTCTGTCCAATCACCTCCCCTTGTCTAAGAGCAAATTTCACTCTTTGTGAATGAGAACTGAAAGCTGATTGGCTGAAAAACTTGGCAGGGTGCCAAAAACTGAGAGCCATTACTGATTGGATAATGTCCGGTATTTTAACCAACCAGAGAGCAGGGATTTCAATAATGCCTGGAATTTACCAGCTTTAGCCTATAATACCCAATAAAACTGATGGTTGTGCTCAAGTGAACAAATCACTCACATGAATATCTGCAGAAGAGTGTCTTGTCACGCTTAACCTCTCTTAAAGAATGTATAGAGAGAACATAGTGTGATACAGTTTAATGAACATGCATACAAATATGATGGGAAAAGGGCACACTCACATCTTCCCAATCTTTAAATGCATTGAGTGCTATAAGGGCACACTCGCACCGCTCTGGATCACCCGAACTTCCCGGAATAAAGTCTCCTTGTTGGCGAATAACCCCGCGCCTTTGGCTTGGATCCTCTGATCCTCGTGATTACTGGCGCCGTAGTCGGTACTTCCACATCTGCACGCTCTGCAGGTACGGTGACTCACAGGGGAAAGGACTCTTCTTTGCCGGCTACGGGATCCTCAGAGGATATTCATGTGTACACATACTGTATACACACATATATACATTCTGAACCTGCTTGTTTCAATTGCATAATTTGTCTTCATGAGTCTTTACTGACTAGGATAAATCACAAGTGGATGTGGCGCCATCACTGGTTTAATATACTGGACACCTAACAAGCTCCTATAGAACCCCCAAAATAACCACAACATATATATAAGCATATGAGTGTCACAGAGGAGTGCTACTGAGCATGGCAATATATATTTAAAACCAGAGACAGCACATAAAACACAGACAAAGCTCAGTTTTAGCACATCCAGTGAAAATCATACACGGTACAGTGCCTAAATATATATGTATAAATATCTATTAAGTAAAATGGTCTTTTAGTTTGACATTTTTGGCCAAAATTGTTGTAAGCCCCTGAGCCAACGTCACGGCAGACCACAATTCAGGGGTCCCTAACGCTAATATAAATTCTTAATAACCTGTGTAATAACAGGAAGAATGATTTATAGTAAATCTGTCAATATTAGTTGCAAAGTTCTAAGTCTGATTGAAGCCTTTATTAACCTGTACATTACCAGGAAAAGCACTCTGTATTAGAGTTGTCACAACCATCCTGCAAGCAAACAAGTTCCCCTGTGTGGAAGATGCTATGGAGTGAGCCCTTAACCATTTAAATGTGGCAGGGGGTGAGCTTAAATTAAGTAGGAGGTTGCCAACCTCCAATCAGCCAGGACTAGCTGAAACACAATTGTAAAATATACTGGACACCTAACAAGCTCCTATTGAACCCCCAAAATAACCACAACATATATATAAGCATATGAGTGTCACAGAGGAGTGCTACTGAGCATGGCAATATATATTTAAAACCAGAGACAGCACATAAAACACAGACAAAGCTCCGTTTTAGCACATCCAGTGAAAATCATACACGGTACAGTGCCTAAATATATATGTATAAATATCTATTAAGTAAAATGGTCTTTTAGTTTGACATTTTTGGCCAAAATTGTTGTAAGCCCCTGAGCCAACGTCACGGCAGACCACAATTCAGGGGTCCCTAACGCTAATATAAATTCTTAATAACCTGTGTAATAACAGGAAGAATGATTTATAGTAAATCTGTCAATATTAGTTGCAAAGTTCTAAATCTGATTGAAGCCTTTATTAACCTGTACATTACCAGGAAAAGCTTTAGCCTATAATACCCAATAAAACTGATGGTTGTGCTCAAGTGAACAAATCACTCACATGAATATCTGCAGAAGAGTGTCTTGTCACGCTTAACCTCTCTTAAAGAATGTATAGAGAGAACATAGTGTGATACAGTTTAATGAACATGCATACAAATATGATGGGAAAAGGGCACACTCACATCTTCCCAATCTTTAAATGCATTGAGTGCTATAAGGGCACACTCGCACCGCTCTGGATCACCGAACTTCCCGGAATAAAGTCTCCTTGTTGGCGAATAACCCTGCGCCTTTGACTTGGATCCTCCGTTCCTCGTGATTACTGGCGCCATAGTCGGTACTTCCACATCTGCACGCTCTGCAGGTACGGTGGCTCACAGGGGAAAGGACTCTTCTTTGCCGGCTACGGGATCCTCAGAGGATATTCATGTGTACACATACTGTATACACACATATATACATTCTGAACCTGCTTGTTTCAATTGCATAATTTGTCTTCATGAGTCTTTACTGACTAGGATAAATCACGAGTGGATGTGGCGCCATCACTGGTTTAATATACTGGACACCTAACAAGCTCCTATAGAACCCCCAAAATAACCACAACATATATATAAGCATATGAGTGTCACAGAGGAGTGCTACTGAGCATGGCAATATATATTTAAAACCAGAGACAGCACATAAAACACAGACAAAGCTCAGTTTTAGCACATTCAGTGAAAATCATACACGGTACAGTGCCTAAATATATATGTATAAATATCTATTAAGTAAAATGGTCTTTTAGTTTGACATTTTTGGCCAAAATTGTTGTAAGCCCCTGAGCCAACGTCACGGCAGACCACAATTCAGGGGTCCCTAACGCTAATATAAATTCTTAATAACCTGTGTAATAACAGGAAGAATGATTTATAGTAAATCTGTCAATATTAGTTGCAAAGTTCTAAGTCTGATTGAAGCCTTTATTAACCTGTACATTACCAGGAAAAGCACTCTGTATTAGAGTTGTCACAACCATCCTGCAAGCAAACAAGTTCCCCTGTGTGGAAGATGCTATGGAGTGAGCCCTTAACCATTTAAATGTGGCAGGGGGTGAGCTTAAATTAAGTAGGAGGTTGCCAACCTCCAATCAGCCAGGACTAGCTGAAACACAATTGTAAAATATACTGGACACCTAACAAGCTCCTATTGAACCCCCAAAATAACCACAACATATATATAAGCATATGAGTGTCACAGAGGAGTGCTACTGAGCATGGCAATATATATTTAAAACCAGAGACAGCACATAAAACACAGACAAAGCTCCGTTTTAGCACATCCAGTGAAAATCATACACGGTACAGTGCCTAAATATATATGTATAAATATCTATTAAGTAAAATGGTCTTTTAGTTTGACATTTTTGGCCAAAATTGTTGTAAGCCCCTGAGCCAACGTCACGGCAGACCACAATTCAGGGGTCCCTAACGCTAATATAAATTCTTAATAACCTGTGTAATAACAGGAAGAATGATTTATAGTAAATCTGTCAATATTAGTTGCAAAGTTCTAAATCTGATTGAAGCCTTTATTAACCTGTACATTACCAGGAAAAGCTTTAGCCTATAATACCCAATAAAACTGATGGTTGTGCTCAAGTGAACAAATCACTCACATGAATATCTGCAGAAGAGTGTCTTGTCACGCTTAACCTCTCTTAAAGAATGTATAGAGAGAACATAGTGTGATACAGTTTAATGAACATGCATACAAATATGATGGGAAAAGGGCACACTCACATCTTCCCAATCTTTAAATGCATTGAGTGCTATAAGGGCACACTCGCACCGCTCTGGATCACCCGAACTTCCCGGAATAAAGTCTCCTTGTTGGCGAATAACCCTGCGCCTTTGACTTGGATCCTCCGTTCCTCGTGATTACTGGCGCCATAGTCGGTACTTCCACATCTGCACGCTCTGCAGGTACGGTGGCTCACAGGGGAAAGGACTCTTCTTTGCCGGCTACGGGATCCTCAGAGGATATTCATGTGTACACATACTGTATACACACATATATACATTCTGAACCTGCTTGTTTCAATTGCATAATTTGTCTTCATGAGTCTTTACTGACTAGGATAAATCACGAGTGGATGTGGCGCCATCACTGGTTTAATATACTGGACACCTAACAAGCTCCTATAGAACCCCCAAAATAACCACAACATATATATAAGCATATGAGTGTCACAGAGGAGTGCTACTGAGCATGGCAATATATATTTAAAACCAGAGACAGCACATAAAACACAGACAAAGCTCAGTTTTAGCACATTCAGTGAAAATCATACACGGTACAGTGCCTAAATATATATGTATAAATATCTATTAAGTAAAATGGTCTTTTAGTTTGACATTTTTGGCCAAAATTGTTGTAAGCCCCTGAGCCAACGTCACGGCAGACCACAATTCAGGGGTCCCTAACGCTAATATAAATTCTTAATAACCTGTGTAATAACAGGAAGAATGATTTATAGTAAATCTGTCAATATTAGTTGCAAAGTTCTAAGTCTGATTGAAGCCTTTATTAACCTGTACATTACCAGGAAAAGCACTCTGTATTAGAGTTGTCACAACCATCCTGCAAGCAAACAAGTTCCCCTGTGTGGAAGATGCTATGGAGTGAGCCCTTAACCATTTAAATGTGGCAGGGGGTGAGCTTAAATTAAGTAGGAGGTTGCCAACCTCCAATCAGCCAGGACTAGCTGAAACACAATTGTAAAATATACTGGACACCTAACAAGCTCCTATTGAACCCCCAAAATAACCACAACATATATATAAGCATATGAGTGTCACAGAGGAGTGCTACTGAGCATGGCAATATATATTTAAAACCAGAGACAGCACATAAAACACAGACAAAGCTCCGTTTTAGCACATCCAGTGAAAATCATACACGGTACAGTGCCTAAATATATATGTATAAATATCTATTAAGTAAAATGGTCTTTTAGTTTGACATTTTTGGCCAAAATTGTTGTAAGCCCCTGAGCCAACGTCACGGCAGACCACAATTCAGGGGTCCCTAACGCTAATATAAATTCTTAATAACCTGTGTAATAACAGGAAGAATGATTTATAGTAAATCTGTCAATATTAGTTGCAAAGTTCTAAATCTGATTGAAGCCTTTATTAACCTGTACATTACCAGGAAAAGCTTTAGCCTATAATACCCAATAAAACTGATGGTTGTGCTCAAGTGAACAAATCACTCACATGAATATCTGCAGAAGAGTGTCTTGTCACGCTTAACCTCTCTTAAAGAATGTATAGAGAGAACATAGTGTGATACAGTTTAATGAACATGCATACAAATATGATGGGAAAAGGGCACACTCACATCTTCCCAATCTTTAAATGCATTGAGTGCTATAAGGGCACACTCGCACCGCTCTGGATCACCCGAACTTCCCGGAATAAAGTCTCCTTGTTGGCGAATAACCCTGCGCCTTTGACTTGGATCCTCCGTTCCTCGTGATTACTGGCGCCATAGTCGGTACTTCCACATCTGCACGCTCTGCAGGTACGGTGGCTCACAGGGGAAAGGACTCTTCTTTGCCGGCTACGGGATCCTCAGAGGATATTCATGTGTACACATACTGTATACACACATATATACATTCTGAACCTGCTTGTTTCAATTGCATAATTTGTCTTCATGAGTCTTTACTGACTAGGATAAATCACGAGTGGATGTGGCGCCATCACTGGTTTAGCCATGGCCAGTGTGCACAACTTTTCCTGGGTTTGTTTCTGAGTATAAATGCATATATTATACCTTTATCAGTCCTGCTGTTGATTGTGTACATATGATTAATACAGTGGTTTCCAATCTTTTTTTGGTTAAGAAACCCTAAGTGAAATTCTGAGGAACCCCCAACGATGTCTAATAGCGCGTCTGTGATCAGATGCATTGTAAATGCTTCTGTATTTGATACAATTTTCTAATGACCAGAAAATAACAGGGAAATGTTTAGGGATGCCCAGGGGAACCCAGTTTGAAAAACACTGGATTAATGCATGTAAAAAATTGGTGTAAAAATATATAGCAATGTGATACAGCCGGAGAAAAAGTGACATGCCTACCCGTGTGTACGTCTGTGTGAAACGGTTAATAACAACCAGCTTTATAGTTGTCCACTCCCCTCCCCACAGAGCACCAAAAATGAGCACACACCCCCAAAACCGTCACACTATACCCTAATTGTGCTGCCACCACCAGGATTCATTTAAGGGCTTACACCTCAGGTATCCTCAGTCCCCCTTTGAAATAAAACTGGACAGAAAATACTTGATAAGATTGTCTAATAAGGGATTATTTATTCCGTTTATAAAGCCTCAGAATATATGCTGCACTGCCATTTTACATGCATGTGCACTTACATAACATACTGAAAGCTATAGTAATGATACTTTCCCTATCAATCCATACCCGCACCCACAGAATAGTACCAGCCAATCGGGTAGATGTTTATTATGCAATGTCAGCAATATTTCTTGCAGTGTCACCAGGCACATAAACTCCTGTAGATGTTCCGGTTGAAAATGAAATATAAAAAATATGAAAACTGGAATCCCTGAGGAAGCCGACATTTAGTGAAATGTGTTGGATTTTGAGTAAAGATTTGAGACCAGGAGGACACCATACAGACGAGTAGCTGCCATCTTTGATTTCCCCATCGGCAGCACGAGCGAGCCAATGGAGCGCGGTGCACCAGCGGGCCCCCGGTGGTGCATCTAAAACTGAAATTGAAGTGGGATGTAGTGACTCAGTCTTCTGAAATACCCAAAGGATCTTTTATTTGAGATGGCTTCTGAGTGTATTTCTTTGTATATGGCGTGTCTCTTTAAGTAAAACATTTTTACACTGTGCCTTTTCATTTTATGGTGAGATAAGTGAGCGCTGTCTGATAGGTAATCTACACTCCCTTCTAAGACCGGGGCCATGGTAAAAAAATACAGCGCTGAGCCAGGAAACTTACCTCCTGCATCCGGCATGTGTGGGGCTTTGGTAGATGCTTCCGCAGGCGTGCAGAGGCGTGTGGAATTGCAGCCGACCGATTCATTTAATTTTTCGCGCTGAGGGAAACGGAGGGCCGGTCACGTGACCGGCAAAAGCCAATGGCACTCCGTGACGTCGGCGCCTTGACGTGGCACGCTAGCCCCGCCTCACACCCGCCTCACACCCGCCTCACAATCGCTCTCGCTGACCCTCATGCCAGAACACAAAAAAGCTCCTGCTTGAGCAGGAGAGCATGAGCGTCAGTGCGGCTCAGCACTGTATTTTCTACCATGGCCCCAGCCTTAGAGTCACTCCTGCAGCTGATCCTTCTCCCATGATCAACGGGGTCAATACCACCCTAGAACAAAAAATAAAAGAACCGCATGGAGGGACACTATTAGTAAAAATAATGTGTTACTTTATATAAAAAATACACTTCACAACATTTACATAAAATATGTATGTTCCAATCATCCTAATAGGACTCAGTTGTTCACTGGACCTCGGTTACATCCGATGATTATGAGCACTCTCATCCGCTCCACGGAAAAGGCACAGAGGAAGGGGAACACAGGGCCCAGGGAGAGTCCTATTTACTAGCAGAGAGCTCGCAGAACGACTGTAGAAGCTGGCCGCAGTATTCTCGCTAGGCGGGCATTGACTCCAGGCGTCCGTCATCACACGTCTTCCGTCATGGAACTCCAACTCAATACCTCAACACGTTTCACGTCTATGACGCTTCATCGGGGTGAGTTATGGCTCCCGGAGTGGCTATACTTATACCAATTCATATTGAAGCCTAAACAGTAGGATGGGTATCCTTCCGCTATTTCTAACTAAACTTACTCAAAACCATACATAAACAATATTTTAAAACCCACAATAACAAATATTTCACATAATTTTAACCACAACATTTTTAACTCGTTAAATTAAACTATAATCATACATTTTTAAAAACCTTTATGTTTGAATAAAAAATATATCTCACATACTCAAACCAATTCCTAATAATTCCAACCTGGCTGTAGTCTATACACAATGTCATATTATTGATCAACAAGGGTATATTAGTCATTCCCTGTTTCAATAATCAGTATATTGTTTTCATAATCCTAACATGATAATAAGTTTGTAATATGCAACGTTGGTTTTATCACATATATTGTTCCCAATAGCTAGTTAAACTAAAAATGCATTATATTTCTATTTCCATAAGAAACAATAATAATAATAGCATGTTCTTGTATAGAAGCATACATTTGTGACAAATATAACCAATATAATCAGTACTGTATACTCACATTTATTAAATAGAGGGATTTTTTTAGGGACACTCTCCACATATATCACATGATCCAATAGTTATAGCATCTCAGCCATTATTCTATTATTTGTTAACATAGAATACATTATTATCTCTTATCCTTTCTCATATAGTACATCATAACAAAATCATGATAACATTTATATACTGGTGGTCAAGGATTATATCAAAGGAAGAGTCCATTACTTTAATATACTATTGTAAAAAAGGTGTCAATTCAATAAACTCATTCAAAACATTTGGAGATTTGGTTTGCAATGCAAAGATCCAAAACTGCTCTCTTTGCAACAAATACAGTTCTCTATTTCCCCTTCTAGGATCTTTGGGGATAACCTCTAAAATTGAGGTTCATATACTGGCCATCGTGGTGATCTAGAAAGTGCTGTGCTACTGTAGGTTATGAACTTTTTTGCCACTTTTCATGTGGCGCTTGGCATTTCTGATACCACTAATGTGCTCCCCTATTTTTGATCTTAAGGGGGCAAATTGTATTGTCAAAATATAGTAGGTTACTGTACATGGGTATTTTATTGCATAAACCACAAAATTAGTTAGACAATTAATGTAGTGGTTAATTCTATGCTCCTTCCCTGTTTTATTGTCATAGAATATCTTGTCCTTAGACATATAGTTGCACACAGTACATCTGCCACAGCAATAATAGTTTTACTATTTTACTAATAGTGTCCCGCCATGCGCTTCTTTAATTTTTTTTCTTTTTATGTTCTATTTGAGGTGGTGAGAGTTGGAAGATTGCCCCCGTAAGCTGTTAAAGTCCTCGTATCGACATTCTACGCTTGATTTACATTTATGAAATGTAAGTGTATCTTGTAAACATTACCCATTCATGAAAGTGTTCACTAAATGGAGTTACACTATGTTATAATTTAATCTTTTTCATATTTATATAACCTATAAATATACCCAATAGTCATTCTTGCGCCTCCATTATTCATCAGCTCAATTAACAGATCAATTCAGATCAGCAAGGGTTTACTCTTGCATTATCACTGGACCATGAAACTTATCTACACGTGCTTGTGCTTACAGTATCTTTGAAAGGCACATTATATCTGCGGGCCTCTCCCGCTTATCTTGAAGAAACCTGTAGCCTGACTTCTCCTTTTCTTGCCAGATAATAGCAGAATTTCAGGACCACAAAAAATAGTAATGTTGCATTTTTTTCTAATTGTCCTAGATTGTTGTACATATAAAAACAATGTATTTCAAGAGATATATGTAAAAAAAAAAAACCCCATTCTTTTCACCCGTATACTAGGAAAATATATAATGAAAACAAGAACCCAATTTAACAAAACATGTAAGAAATATGCGGTCAACCTCTTAAAAAGGAAGTACCGTAGGTTAAAATAGAACTCAAAAACATGATCACATTTTAGATTTAATAGTACAAAGGTGCTTATTACAGAAATAAGGATTACAAAATAAACAATACAAAGGGGCAGACAGTTTACAAATGAATTATTCTGTTTTTTTTCTTTTTCTATACCCTGCACTTTGTTACCTTCCACTCACCTATGTTTTGATGTTAAAAAAACATCAATGTTCTTCAGAGCTGCATTCCTACCAGAGGTTATTATACTTACAAACCACAAAGCAGTTTATGCACTTATTCTTGTAGTTTAATATCACTACCTATACACCTTTAATATATACAGCTCAACCCTGTTATAGCGCGATCCGCTACAACGCGGATCCACTTATAACGTGGTCTGAGCGTGGCTCCCTTCCTGTACCTCGACTGGGAGGGGGGGGGGGTGGGGAGGAGAGAAGGGAGCTGATTCCTGGCCGGGGGACACATACACACATACACCTCTCCCTCCTTCCCTGTATCTCTGCTGGGGGGGAGGAGAGAATGGAGCTCACTCCTGGCCGGGACACATACACACATACACCTCTCCCTCCTCCCTCCCTGTAATGTCTATGCACTTGCTTGGATTCAGTTTTCAGTGCCTATTAAAGAGTTATCCTCATCCCTTTGGTCAAATTTAAATTCCACCCGGGACTTCAATCCAAGAAACCTGCAATATTGTAGACGCTACTACTGCTTATCCACAGCTCAACTGAATGAGCCACTATTTTGATATTGTTGGTGAGCTGCCTGGGACAACACCACTGATTTTAATTGTGTGTATAGTATTAGGCACATCATTGGTTGGATATTTTGAATGATCCCCCCTTCCTTTTTTAGATTGTTTATTACATTAAAATAAAATTTTTAACTTATTCACCATATAATTTTATTAATATTTGAGATGGGGGCATCGAGTGCTTTTGGGATTCTCTTTCTTTGAGTTTGTATATGTACTTCGAGAAAACAATTTGATGCTCATCTTCAGATCCGACAAAAATAAATCCTAATCTAAATACTTCTGTATATCAAATAAATACAACATGTAATGGAATCAAAATCCATTAAACTGACTCATACCACCGTCACAACTACCACACTCCCCCACCTCCTTCCTACCTCTGCACATTCACCCTTTCCCTCAAACCACTCAAAATTCACCGCCTTCTCTGATACTCCACACTAAAACCCTAATCAACTTCTCCCTCACCCCATACTTATACAGACCACTCATTCAACCACCCGTACACCATACTAACACCATAGTCACACCTTTCTCTCACACACACACACACACACACACACATATACACACACACACACATACACTTCTCCCTCCCTCCCTGTACCTCTACAGGCGGAAGGAGAGAAGGGAGCTTGTACCTGCCTGGCTTCTCCTGACTCTGTGAGATCCTCCCCCCACTCTCTCCCCATCTGGCAGACTCAGCTTCTCACAGAGAGATCAGCTGCTGCAGATGCCGGGTAAGTGCTGCGTGGGGGGTGGGGGGGTTGGCTGACGTTGCAATGCCAGGCTCAGTGAGATCTGGGACAGTTATCCCAGCTCTTCCCCTCTGGCGGACGTGGAGTCCCAATCGCGGTGGCCATTTTTAAAATCGCGATCCCGGTTATAACGCGGTTGAATCGAGAGGACCCCAAGGACCACGTTATAACGGGGTTCAGCTGTATCCCTTTATGACCATTTGATTTGGGTCTACATTGTTTATATCCTTTACAAGTACGTTTTTGTGCTTGTTTTTCTTGCACTTAGTTTACAAACTAAAAAAGTACAAAAACAGAAAACAATACATTACCAGCGAATTATATTAGATCCTTCAAAAGGCCATGAAGTAGGAAAATTTGAAATCCACGTATATCAAGTACACACCTCCAGGTTTATCTCTATTAGGGATTTAAAAAAAACACACTTTTTAAACCCCAGATCTTTAATCTGTGACAGAGAACAGATGCCTAGACCCAGGGCTGCCCTTGGGGCTAGGCAGCTGCCTTGCCTTCAGGGGCCCCGCGCACCCTCCTCTCCCTCTTGTCTGTGCCGGGATCCAACTTCCAGCCCAATGAAGGGGGGACCTGGTGGAGGGAGCGAGGGGCAACCCCTCCTCCAGCTCCCCCCTTACGGTCGGCGCAAGTTGGCTCCCGGCACCGACGGGAGGAGGAGGGAGCTTGGAGCCTTAAGACAGGCAGAACAACTTCTCACTGAGGTGTTTTTTTTTTTTAAAGGGGGGTCTTACGTTCTCCAGCCCTCCTCCTGTGACGTTGCCATGGTGACCGATGTCACATGCCGCCATGATGCTGCCGGAGTAGAGACACTTTTCCAGGTATGTCCCTTTAACTTTTTTTCTTAGTGGGGACCCCCGCTATCAGCGTGCCACCTTGGACCCTGCAAAGCCTAAGGTCGGCCCTGCCAGGACCAGCCCTTGTTGGTGTCATCTCCCATTTATCACTCTATTTACTATGACACTTTTAAGTTTGGCTTCTGTTTAATTTCAATTAAGTCTGAGTGTATAAAGTACACGATAGCTCTCTCCCTATAACCACCGCATCCTGGTGTTCTGAGCAGTCTAACGAACACAGAGATACCACAAGTGACTTTTATCCCAGAGAGTTAAAGTAATGATCTGATATTTGCAACACAGATATCATCTCACATTTTATCATTACAATTGTGTACTTCTGACCTTTTCAGATTTATACCAGATATTAATTTTATCTTACATAATGTTAATCTGTATTATAGGCTAAAGCAGTAAAATTCCGGGCATTTTTTAAATCCCTGCTCTCTGATTGGTTACAATTCCGGGCATTATTCATTCAGTAATGCCCGGAATTTTTGCAGCTTGCAAAGTGTTTATTTTCAGCCAATCAGCTTTTCCTTTTGTCAGAACAGCTCTGAGACAGGGCAGGGGATTGGTCAGGAAGCAGGAATAGCTCTCAGACAGGGCAGGGGATTGGCCAGGAAGCAGCAGCAGGCAGTGACTCCTCCCCCTCCCTCCGTGAACACAGCTTCATTTTGAGTTGAGGAGGGAGAGAGTGTAGAGTGTTTGTGTAGCTGCAAAGTAAGTGGCTGTCTGCAGTTTGTGTGTGTGTGTGTGTGTGTGTATATGTGTATGTATGTACAGTATATGTAGCTGCAGACATTGTGTGTGTAGCTGTAGTTTGTGTTTGTGTGTAGCTGCAGTGTGTGTGTGTGTGTGTGTGTGTGTATATATATATATAGCTGTAGCTGCAGTTTGTGTGTGTGTAGCTGCAGTGTGTGTGTGTGTGTGTGTGTGTGTGTGTGTGTGTGTGTGTGTGTGTGTGTGTGTGTGTGTGTGTGTGTGTGTGTGTGTGTGTGTGTGTGTGTGTGTGTGTGTGTGTGTATAGCTGTAGCTGCAGTTTGTTTATGTGTGTGTGTAGCTGCAGTTTGTGTGTGAAGCTGCAGTTTGTGTGTGTGTGTAGCTCCAGTGTGTGTGTGTGCGTGTGTAGCTGCAGTGTGTGTGTGTAGCTGCAGTGTGTGTGTGTGCGTGTGTGTTTGTGTGTGTAGCTGCAGTATGTGTTTGTGTGTGTAGCTGCAGTGTGTGTGTGTGTGTGTGTGTGTGTGTGTGTGTGTGTGTGTGTGTGTGTGTGTGTGTGTGTGTGTGTGTGTGTGTGTGTGTGTGTGTGTAGCTGCAGTGTGTGTGCAAAAACTATACAAAAGTGTCTATTACTTATGAAAAAAGCCTACATTTAGCCTACAATAGTAATAATCCCCTCAGAACAGGGCATTACTGGCCAATAATGCCCTGGCTGGGTTAAAGTCCCTCGGCTTCGCCTCGGGCCTTCAACTCTTCCAGCCCGGGCATTATTGGCCAGTAATGCCCTGTTCTGGGATTATTACTTAAATGATGGCAAATAAACCCCCCCCCCCCCCCCCCTGTCATCTATGGCTCTATTGTGTCAGGAAATGTCCTACAGTAGGAATGCTTATCTTCTTTTGAAGTTTGCCCCAGCAGATCGAATAATACCAAGGGGTTCAAAGTGGAAAGGGATGGAGATACATTGTATGATTGCAAAGTGTGGGACGGTCAATAAATAAGTTAAATAAATGCCGAAAATTACTATATCAGCCAAAAACTAATATTTCCTCAATAAAATATGTGCCGTGCATGTACAGGAACTCTAAATAGTTTTTATTGTACTATATAAACTCTCTAAAATAGGTTAGAAATAGAGAATAAAGGGTGTTGCTGTGGATCACCAGAGCCAGACCTTCAGGAGGTGGCCTCTTACTTAAAGCAGACTGTATTATCCTTTAGATACAGACCGTCCATCAAGGACAGGTTTTGCAACTGGGATGTGTTTCCAGCAAGCCCAAACTTGCTGATGCTGCATATGGAGCAGTCATTATCCATTCTGGGTCTGACGGATTGTTTTGCTTGCACTATTATACAAATGTATTTGTTGTGCTGAAAACCCAAGCATACAGTAGCACTCTATGGAGCATTCATCCTTATGTTGTGTGGATGTGGTCAGTCCAGTTTCATTTGAACCCGACCCCACCATTTACTCTAGGAGACTTTTGGCTCCAAATATGAATTATATTTATTTGATTGATATTTCTACAAACCGTCACTGTCAAGTTCATGTAAAGTCTTTTTTCTTCCTCTTCTTAAAGCTGCAGTTCAAGCAATATCATATGTTTTTTTTTTTTTTTTTTTTTAATAATTCAGTTCTGTACTGAGAAAATACTTGTAGCATTTAAAAAAAAAAAAATTTAAAGGGCATTTTTAATGTATTCTAATGTAGCAACCATTTTTATTTCTGTAGAAACCATTTGCAAGTCACACCCCTTCCGAGACAGGCTCTGGCTCTTGAGCCCTGCCCTCTCTCTAGCAGTGCACCAATTGTATCTAGTGCCTGGCTGGTCACATGATCTTCCCCACAGAACTTTGCATTGTGGGTACTGTTTTGCAGCAATAACTGAATTAAAAAACCCCGAGCAAAGCGATAGATTACAGGAGAACGGATCGATCTGCAATTTAGCTAATCACTTGTCAGTGTGCAGATTGGATTATTGACGCACATATTGAATGAAATGTATTTTTTTAAACGGCAGCTTGAACTGCAGCTTTAAAGGATGTTCTGAAATGCACCATACCAAAACAAAATAACTTAATGCGAAGCGCTGAGAGGGAGACCCTGCCCCAATGAGATTACAATCTAAGCACTGCAGTTTTAAAGGTTTCCTTTTGTATGCAAAATACTACAGGAGAAAGGCATGTGTGGAGTGCCTTTGAAGTCTCTTGTGACAACTGGTGGTCCAAGGACCAGTTTGGAAATAATAAATGTAAGTGTAAATATAGCCACTCAATTCATAATTGTATATTTTCTCTTGAGTTTGAGCAGCATGAAAAAAAGTCCTGCAGGAGGTATGTAGATACACATTTTGTAATCTTATTATATAGCTCTCTTATATGGCCCTTGTAAGCATCAAGGCAATCTACTGTAGTCAGCTGTAATTGATGACTGCATTAATTCAGAGAAATGTACAGTATATCCTAATCTGATCCACCAGTATGCCTGATCCCCGTTCAGACAGTTGGAAAGGTTTCCATTTTAATATTGTGTCTTGCTGCTAATTTTTTCCATTTTGTTTCTAAAGCAGCCCAGCACATCTTTAATGTAATTTGAGAGACACCGGGAATGTGTCTGAGCTGATATTTGTACACTTAAATGTCAGGTACAAGAGACATTATCTTATTTTATAACTCTTAATGTAGGTTCAATTTTCATGAATTGCTAGAAAAAAATACTGAATTCATTATCATATTAACTCTTCCCAGTATCCGCAGATTTGAATCCTGCCTGAACACCTAAGCAGGAGTGAATAAAACTCAGTTATCCCCTATTTAATATGACGTGCAGCCTTGGTGTTGGGGAAGAGTTCAGCCCCATTAAAAGAAATGTAACTAGAATTTTCTACAACATGGGAAAGACTACTTCACACTATATTGAATAGGCCTTAGGACATTCTGTGACTGTCTTCCCAGTTCTGCATAATATTATATAGTGCCATTTATTTTAATCAAGTTTAGATCTCCAGCACGGAGAAGCCGTCTTCACAGAACATGAAACCCTTATTACAGGGTTATTGAAATAAAGGGTTGTTGGAATAAAGACCTGCAGGCCGATTGCGGCCCACAAAGGCCCTTGACATGGCATTTACACTCTGCTCTGACTAATTTTATACTAGTTGTTTAAGCAGCTAAGTGTGTTCTTTCACACCAAAACTAACTTGTACGCTAAGGTAATGTAGCCCCTGTAAGAAATAGTGGGCTACCTATCCTTCTACTACTGGAGTAAGCCCTGGTAAGGGCAGGCGCCAGTAGTAATCATGGGTTTTTCCCCCACCAAGCCCTGCCTTGCGTGATAGAGGTAGGCCCCTGACTCTCTGGGGCAGTCCTGAGACAGAGGGGAGGTCCTGCTGACATCATAAGGGGCAGAGCTGTATCTATTTAGTGGGCTGCTCCTGTGTGTGTCTGGTCAGTCTGTTGGAGTGTCTGGCTGGACAGTCAGAGCAGTAGTTAGCTAGGTTCCTGTGGAGTAGGGCATAGGTAGCAATAGGTGGACCAGTGCCCCTCGCCCTGCTTAGGGGGTGAGGGAAAAGCTAGCCCCACCCTGAGCGCCCTGGGCTGGGGGTGGAGACAGGGAGCAAAGAGCCCCAGACAGCCCATCCTGAGGGTGCACTTCTGGAGGGAAAGGAGAAGGAGGAAAAGCCTGTACACTGTGTCTAAAGTGTTGCGGTGTGCTGCTGCTGTTGTGTGCTGCTACTGATCTGCTGTGAGTACAATAAAGACCATTGCTGCTTTTATAAAAAGAGACTGTGTGGGCGGCGCATGCGCGACAGCAAGGAGCATGGTCGCATAGGTTAGGAGCTCCGTGCCTTGCTTTACTGAAAACGTTAGCTGAAACCTAATAAAATCACCAAATCAACTGCCAGTTTCCATAAATAAAGCACCTACGGTCCCAGGATGTCCAGAAAAGGCCCCAAGGTGGCTAAAAAGAAAGGATTACCCAAATACTTCGGCCATGCAAGGACGAGTGGAGTGGGAGGGGAAATGGCGCCTCATTCAAATGCCAGGTCGGAGACAGAGCCTGACTGCGAAGAGGACGAGCGGGACAACCCGGCACTAAGACCAGTCAGACAATGTGACTTTGATAAATTATACACTGACCTTAAGACACTATTCCAAGCAGAGATTAAAGACCTGAAGAAAGAGGTGTCCGGACTGGGGGAGAGGACAAATACCCTGGAGAATAAAATGGACCAATCGATCAGAGGGATCAAAAGGCAAGATCGGAAATACACGGGTATGCAAGAGCAGATAAATGAATTACGGGAGCGCCAAGAGGACTCGGGGAACAGGGACAGGTGCAATAACCTCCGGATTAGAGGAGTCCCTGAAGCTGTCCTGGACTGTGATGAGTTCATTACAAAATGGCTGGAGGCTCTGCTCCCAGATACCCCAAAAGATCACCTGGTGATAGACAGATGCCACAGGGCCCTAAGAGCTAAACCGATCCAAAACGAGCAGCCCAGAGATATTGTACTCCGGTTGCACCATTACCGAACAAAGGAGGCTGTCCTACATAAAACCAGGCCCCTACCTGTTGTGGAGCACGAGGGCACGAGGCTGTCCATCTTCCAGGACCTGTCCCCTGTGACGCTGGCCCGCCGCATATCCCTGCTACCGGTCACGAAGACCCTGAGGGAGAAGGGGGTTAGGTACAGGTGGACCTTCCCCTTCGCCCTTCAGGTGGCGAGAGGAGGCAAGGCGTACACAATAAGGGAGTTGGAAGAGGGGCCAGCATTCCTCCATAAGTTGGGCCTGGGGGAGGCCCCTACTGCCTCTGACCCAGCCAGCCCGCTCCCTGAGCCCATATGGGAACAGCGCACTAGGTCCCCCAGGGCGCAGAGGGACACAGAATGATCCGAAAATACCCACACGTTAAAGTTGCGGCAGTAGTTGAAGGACTTAAGTTAAGCTGCCGAAAAGTTACCCCCAGGTCCCAGAGGATCAGCGCCACAGGCAGGCTCCCACCCCCCAAAAGGAAAGAATTGAGCCCCACACACGTGAATGAGACTGTCCACAGCAGCGGGCCACAGAAGACATCAGACGATAAAGTAAAAAAGCAATTAATAAACTTTCGGCCTACCTTTACTACGAAAGCACCCCCACACGCAAGATGGCGAAGATGCCTGAGATGGTGGGAATCCACGGTGAGGCACAGGAGCCGGAAGGGAGCGAAGAGCGGGAAGCAGGAGCAGGTGCCCATACCTCCGCACTGATGAGAAGCGCGATCCAAAATGGCGGCTGCCCGGAAGCGCGTCACCAGATGGATCCAGAAGGAGCGACGCCATCTTGGAGGTGGCGCAGAGCCAGCCCCCGCCGTCGCAGACAGATGACGTAAATGCCACGGACGGTGCTAGACGGAAGCCCCGAGAGGTGGCTACGAGGCACCGGACCGACAACCCTGGCGAGAAGAGGACACCTTGTCAGGCGGCGGCGGGAGATTTGAAAAATCAAGCGGCGCGGAGGCGGAGAGAAGAGGGGGGCCGCCGCGCATAGAAAATAAGAACAGAAGGGAAGCGAAGGAAGTAGGAATAGCAAGAGGGTAGGGTAGGTGAGTGAGGGCTAAGCAGGAAGTCGAGGAATATAGAATGAGAAAGCAAGGTGATAGAACGACAGCAGGGTGTAAGGTAAGAGAGAGGGAGAGGGGGCAAGTTGTAAGGGCGTAGAAGGATAAAAGTATGTGTTAGAGAAGGAGGGTGTAAGTGAGCGGAGACCGGGGAAAGGAGCAGACACAGGCCACAGAAGCAAAGAAGAAGGCAAGTTGGGAAGAACGGATGGGAGGAGAGAGTGGTGACTGGTAGAAGTGGGAAGGGGGAAGTGATAGTAGGATGAGAAGAAAGTGAAGGGAAAGGGTTAGAGGGCGGAAGGTACAAGGTTGGGGAGACTTGGTGAGTTGTTGGGCAGGTGCAGGTAGGAAGTGAAATAGAGAGACAGTGGAGGTTAACACGAGAAGGGAACGAGGGAGCAGTGAAGAGCATTAGGAGGAGGGGGAGGTCGGAGAGAGAGAGGAGATAGAAGGGTGAGAGTGAGTCCTGTAGTGGTTACAACACTAATAAAAACAAGGGGAAGAAACGGGGCTAGAGTTGGTACTGTATGGCGCTGGGGAATCTGGGCTATGGAGGCAGCCACTAGTAGTTAGTTAGGTTTCGTTAATATAAATAAGGGACGAGCGAGGCAGGAGTGGTAGGAGGTGACCTGCTTGAAAATCCGCATAGGCCACACGCTAGGGGGGAGGAGGGTGGTTCTCCTGGGCCCTAGTGAAGCCCTTTGGGTCAGGGCTCTGGGGGAGGGCGGCACCCACCCCAAGTTACTCCCGGACTGCTGGAGAGGAGTTCGGATACCCAAAGGCGATGACCTTGACGAGAGGGTTACCTCGTCAAGACGTCAAGAAATAATATGTTCCAGAATATGTTGTGTGTTGTTTTTGTATCCCCTGGTTTCCCCTTTTGTGTGCCCCCCTTCTTTGTTCCCTTAGGTGAGAGGGTGATGTGCCGTGATACAAGGAGGAGAGGAGGCTCCAGAGTTGGACCAGCCGTGCCGAACAGGAAAAGATTACGGCAGACACGTCGACCCACATACTTCAATGAGTAAGGAACTCAGGCTAATATCGCACAACGTTAAAGGTTCAACAGTCCGGCAAAGCGTAGAGTTGCCTTCAGGGATTATAAACGTAAAGGGGCAGAAATTTTATTTTTGCAAGAAACACACTTCTCACAGGGCAACTGTCCCAAGTTCCTTGATAAAGATTATAGGGTACACCTTCTGTCCTCCGCAAAGGTTAAAAAACGAGGGGTGGCCATATTAATCCATAATCGTATACCGTTCGTAACCGATAAGACATTTACTGACAGGGAGGGTAGGTTCCTCATCGTGCGGGGAGCAATACAAGGATTCCCTATCACACTAGCAACAATATACGCCCCTAATGAAAAGGCCACAGACTTCTTTGACACATTCTCGTGAAACTTAGCAAAGTGGCAAGAGGGAATATTATTGTAGCAGGAGACCTGAATAGGGCACTGAATGAGGACCTTGACCGATGCTCGACCACTAACGCAACACATAGACTTGACGTACTAACAATTAAAAAGGGATTAAGAGACTGCCAACTACTCGACATACAGTATGGAGGGAACATCACCAGGGAATGAGGGAATACACCTTCTGCTCACACCCACATAACAGCTATAGCAGGATTGATTACTTCCTTGTATCCAATAGAATGGTCCCCGGGGTCTCTCGTTCCGAGATCCATGATATTTCATGGTCTGACCATGCATCTATCAAGCTGCGATGCACACTAATACCACTAGACAGACCTAGAGCGAATTGGAAATTGAATGAGATCTTGCTGAAAATCCCAGCCATACAGATGGAAATAGGGGATAAACTCAAACAATATTTCAAGGAGAATGAGGGGAGTGTGGCAGCACACTCCACGCTGTGGGAGGCCCATAAGGCTACCCTCAGGGGGATAATAATGAATCTGGCCGCTAAAAGGAAAAGGGAAAGGGAGAAAAAGATCCAAGAGCTAGAAAAACAGCTAGCGGAGCGCTCTTCCCTACACAAAATAAACAAGAGTGATCACACGCTGAAACAAGTATTACTGTAGATACCAAAACTAGTCTTAATCTCCTCCTTTCCGCCCAGGCTGAGAAGGAAATGGCCTGGTCTCAGCGAAAACTTTATGAAAAAGCAAAGAAGCCTGACACACTACTTGCCAATAAGCTAAAAAATAAGCTTCCAAATTATCACATTCACGCAATTCGAAACCAAGAAGGCGACCTTACCTCCATTCCTGGGAAAATTGTAGAAGAGTTCAAAAAGTATTATGAAAAACTATACAATGGAGATAAGGTGACCCACAATCTGAGAACAAGAGAGTCGTTAAAGACCTTCCTAAAAGAGGCGAACCTACCAATCTTGGAGAGAAGTGACAGGGAGGCACTCCAATCGGACTTCACGATGGAGGAGCTTTCTGGGGTCATCAAGGCACTAAAACCTGCCAAAGCCCCAGGGCCGGATGGCTTCTCAAACTTATATTACAAGAAGTATATTAAGGTACTAGCCCCCCACATGTTAAAGCTATACAACGGAATTCTAGCAGGGGCCTCATTCCCAGCACAAATGCTCCAAGCCTCAATCTCTGTGATCCACAAACCCGGAAAGGACCCGGCAGACTGTAAGAGCTACCGGCCCATTTCACTGATTAATTCGGACATTAAAATATACTCCAAACTTATAGCCAACAGGGTGGGTAGAGTTCTTCCCGGGTTAATACACACGGATCAGGTGGGGTTTATCGGGGGTAGGCAAGCGGCAGACAACACCAGGAGAATTATTGACCTGATTGATCTGGCCCAAAAGAAAAACATACATTCCATGGTGTTAAGTCTGGACGCTGAGAAAGCCTTCGATAGGATAGATTGGCCCTACCTAACAAAAACATTGAGAGCGTTTGGCTTTGAGGGACGCCTCCTGCAGGCCATCCAAGCGCTACACAAGAACCCTACAGCAAGAGTGAGACACCAAGGTTTCCCCTCAGAACAATTCGAAATTAAAAGCGGAACGAGGCAGGGGTGCCCGCTGTCGCCACTGCTGTTCGCCTTGTGCATAGAACCCTTAGCGGCGCACATTAGAAATAACCCGGATATTTTGGGAATCCCAGTGGGAGACCAGTTGCACAAAGCCGCTTTATACGCTGATGATGTAATTCTTACATTAGCCAAATCTCTCACGTCTCTCCCAAACGTATTCAACATCCTGGGTAAATTTAACCAAATCTCGGGGTTTAAGAAATCAGTCTAAATCTGAAGCCATCAATATCAACTTACCAAAAGTAGTAGAAAAGCTGATTGACCTCAATTTTAATTTAAAATGGCAAACCTCCGCTATCAAATATTTATGGGTTTATCTCATGAGGGACTACAAAACATTATATAAAGCAAACTTTCCCAGGGTAATTAAGACACTGGGGGAGGATCTCAGGACCTGGATGAAAGGGAGTATTTCATGGATTTGGAGGATACATAGCGTGAAAATGAACCTCCTCCCAAAGATGTTATATCTTTTCCAGAGTCTCCCTATCCCTTTGGTAGAGGCTGACATCCTCTCCCTACAGGCACAAATAATGATATTTATTTGGAATAAGAAAAACCCAAGAATTGCTAAGGGTATTTTAAAGCGTCCCACCATAAAAGGAGGTTTAGCGGTGCCTTGCTTGCAGGCTTACTACAAAGCAGCCCAATTAGGGCAGATTCTCCAATGGCACACAGACCCAAGCTTACGGAGATGGGTAGAGTTGGAGAGGAACTGTTGTGCACCGATTGGACTCCAAAACTTAATTTGGCTACCCAAAAGAGGGGTACTCAAGATGGAAACACCGCTACAGACCATGGTCAATTCACTAAGAGTATGGGAGGCCACTAAATTTAGTTGTCAGTTGACTACTAAAGAGGCATTGATGACGCCAATTGTGGGCAATCCAGACTTCGCTCTGGGTCTGAACAACAAAAATCTCTTAAATTGGACTCAAAAGGGGATAACCCGTCTTAAAGATCTGGAGGGTAGAACGACCATACAAACCTTTGAACAAATTAAATCCACTAAAACTATCCCAAACAGCGAATTCTTTAGGTACCTCCAGATCAGAGATTTTTATAATAAAACGCCAATCAGACCGGCACAAACTAATTTTGAGCAGCTGTGTTCTAGAGGTACGGACACAAGGGAACTTACATCTAGAATGTACAGGGAAGTGATCTGCCCGACAACGCCCAACGAGAACAAACTGTGCTACATTAGACATTGGGAAGAGGACTTAGGGGAGACATTAGAAGACGAAGAGTGGGACAGAATTATTCAGGCAGCTGCAAAAAGTTCAATCTGCACCACATTAAAGGAGAACGCATATAAAGTCCTTATGCGGTGGTATTACACCCCAACCCGCTTAGCTAAATTTGTGAGAGGCTACTCCCCTCTTTGCCCTAAACAATGTGGGGAGGTGGCAGATTTGCGACACATGCTGTGGTCTTGTGCAAAGGTGGCCCCTATTTGGGAACAGATTAGAGACTAGATTCAGCGGATTCTCGGTTTGGAGATCCCCCTGGACCCGTGGGTGTTCCTTTTGGGCAGGCAGATCCGGGGATTGTCAAATGCAGCGCATAAATTGATCGCGCATTTTGCAACAGCCACAAGATGCGAGATCGCAGCATTATGGAAGCAACAAGAAATCCCTATTATCCCTAAGATCAGAAACAGGATTTGGCATGTCTGCAGGATGGAACAATTAACAAGTTTGGTTAATGACTCCGGCACAAATTACCTAAAAGTCTGGGCACCATGGTTGGCCCAGTTAGACATCCCAGGGGGGGATGCCGCCACGATTTTGCATTAATAAAATTAGATGCGTTCTCCTTTGAAGGTCGGATATGCGACGTGACGTAGCGACGTACTGGTAGCAGACAGCCCCACAGGTTTAGATTAGGAAGGAGGACACAAAGGCAGGTCTCGCCTCAGAAAGCCAAGCCAGTCAGCACCTGTCAAGGCGGCACAATGACAGCAACGAACAAAGACGCTTGAAGCCTCCTCCTCTCTCCCTTCGCTCCCCCCCCCCCCTCATGCCCCTCCCTCCCCACCCCGGTTCTCTTGTCTGGTTCGTCTCGTCTTGTTTGTGATGTCGTCTGTTGATGAGTGTTAGTGGTGATCAAAAATGTGTGTTTTTGTAACTGGAAGTGATACAATGGGCTGTGACACAATGTTTGCACTTGTAATTTCCAATAAAAATTTAAGTTGGAAAAAAAAAGAAGAAGTTAAAAAGAAACTGTGTGTGTGAGATTGGAATCTCTCGCCCTGGGACCAGGGCTTTCTCTGGGAAGATTCCAACCTATCCCCTAGGTTTTGCCAGAGAATGGAGGCGCTGCACCACAACCACTAAAGATGAAGGCATATACCCCAGAAGCCTGGCCCTGTCATCCCCCACACCAACGCGGGAGACTCAGGCCCTCCTGTTCCAAGCAGGTATGCACCACAATAGTACATGTAGCCAGCCCTCACTACACCTTACAGGTCCAATCTGCGACCGGGGGGAGGGGGGAGAACATGGGCTACAGTAATGTAAATATCTATAGTGCAGATGTTCTAAATGCTTGCAAAATATTCGAATATAGTAATTTTTAAGTCTTTAAATATAGCTACAATTTTATTACAATAAACTAGCAGCCCTCCTACTCCTAAATGTTCTCGGAACTGGCCCCTTTGGAGTTGAAGAGCCCTGTCTTCCTAGTATATGTATGTTGGGGAAAATATTACAAACAGCGTCCCCTAGATAAGGTTAAATATAGAATTGTAAGGAATCCACTACTGGCTTTGATTATAGCCTTGCAGACCTATGCAGTTGCAAGCTTCCTCTGGCAATCAATGGCACATGTGCTGCCTCTCATTGCAGCTTCTGCCTTGTGCTACATCATTGGAGGAATACTCACACACCCTCCTCCTGTGATTGGATCTCCGCCCTTTATATCCTGGGCGTTGGCACTGAACCAGTGCCGAGCATAACAAATCCTACCTTGGACGTTACTGTCTCTGCCACAAACCATGCAGGCCTCTCTCCTAGTGTTCTACCTGCTAGTTCCTGAGTATCCAGTGGTCTGTTCCTGTCTCCTGTGCTGAAGCGTGGTTAGCCAGCTCTGGTACCTGCTGCATTTTCTCCTAGCAGTGGTTACCCTTATTTTCCTGCGGCTTGCTGCTATCTCCATGCAGTGGCCTGCTTTGGACTTCTGCGCTGAAGCGTTGGTTTCCCCGACGCTGCCCTGCGGTGTACTTCGGCCAGCCTGCTGTCTCCCCCTGCTGAGACCGGCGTCATGGGCCAAGCCCGCTCCTCGTGCAGAGGCCGCTCACGCTCCTAAGCTGAAGCGGGGAACTCCTGACTACCTGTTGCCGAACTCCTGCTTGAATAACGACGATGCTGCCTTCTCCAATCCTGACCCTGCTACGTACGACTACGAACTGCGCACTCCGGATCAGTCTGCGCAGACTAAGGTCGGTGATTATATAACCCCACCTCAGCCCCGCGGTCCGGTCCCGGTTTGTGGTGAGCACCGGCGTAACAAGAATGCAATACTTTCTCACTCAGATACCCCAGTCTTGTTTCAGTCTCTTCACAGTGTTTAAACAATGGGTATTCATATTCTAAATACCAACATGCAGATTCTTATTTGAGCATAGAATGTTTTAGATTCTACAATTCAATTTAAACAAGAATCCATCTAAAGCTTAAAAATACCATATTACAGAGGTCTTAAGGCAATGCCTGTAAAAAACAGACCCAATCACTTTTTCTCCCAACACAGATCCTGTATTCGTTCGATCTGTTTGTGGACTTAAAAGTTTAATTAGTGGGACGATTTGCAAGCACCAGCATGGACGCGTCTCTGACTTCACCGGGTGCACGAAGAGCGTCGCCATAACAGGAAGTTAGCCTCCATTTGGAATTAGTGATTGTTTGCACCTGGTCTAAGCCTTTATATGGCCACCATTTAAGCACAATCCTTGCCTGTGCAAAGTACTTTTCTACTGGGCATGCTCTCGTATGGGATTTGGACTGATCTTCTGTGCATGACCTCGACAATCTCTACTGACTACCCCTTTTGATCATCGCCTCTCGTGACCACGCAAACGTGGCTTTATTATTCTTGCCTGCCACCTGCCTACGACCTCGGAACCGGACCTGTCTATCCCTACTAACCCAGGACCCGAATCCCAGGCCAAGTCAACTCCGGTCGTATTGAGGACTCTGGTGGCAGACTCCAACTGGAATGAGGTAGCCCTGAAATCTGCTTTTTGGCAGGGTGTCTCTGAAAGACTCCACAATGAACTTACCAGCAGAGACATCCCAGTGGACCTGGAAGGGCTGATCACCCTCTGCATCTAGTTGGACATTTGTATACAGGAGAGGCAACAAAAGCAGGAGCGTGTTCTTGGAATTCTGCCTGCTCTCCCAGAACCCTGTCTTCCAACTCCTCTTCCTGAGCTAACTTCGCACACTGAATAACCCATGCAATTGGGGGGTATGCATCTCTCGGAAGAGGAGAAGTGCCTCCGACAACACTACCGAGTAGTGCCTTTACTGTGGCCAGAGGGGCCATATGGCCCCCAGTCCGAAACTGGGCAAATACCAGTGCCTGGAGGAGATTGGGGAACTTCTCCGGGCATATCGACTATCATCTCTCCTTCCACCTGCCGCCTGATGTTACCCATCCATCTGTCCTTGCAGCTTTCATGGATTTGTGTTCTGCACGGATGTTTTTGGATCAGGCCTTCACGGTTCGAGCTGGTATCCCACTATGGAAGAAGTCTTTGCCTCTCTCTGTCATGTTGTATGGGAAACCGCTGGACTCTGGCATTATCTCTCTGGAGACCTCCCTGGTTACAGCCACCATTGGTGTGCTACACTAGCCTCTACAGTTCGATGTTATCCAGTCCCGTGGCATTGCAAGGCTGCAGGCTCACAACCCACAGATTGACTGGGTCTTGGGTCAAGTGACGGCTTGAGCTCGTGTATGTTTAAGTGTTTGTCCATTTCAAGTTCGATGGGGAACCTTTAATGGTCAGAGCAAGAGGCATTATTGGGTCTTCCATCCGCCTACCCTGCATTTCATGATGTTTTTTTTAAAAAGCCGTCAAAGGAGCTGCCGCCATATTCTTCCGATGACTGTCCTATTGATCTGCTAGTAGGGATGATTCCTCCTCATGGGCTGACTTTTTATTTGATTGATAAACAAATTATCAGAAATACATTGAGTTACCTCTCATTATCAAGTATGTCCTGGGCACAGAGTTATGGTGACAGTATATGGTAGAAGTACAGAAGAAAGAGTGACCGAGGTCACAGCAGTCCCTTTAGTATGCACTCATGGTTGAAAGCGTAATTATATAGGCTAGGATCTAGTATCCACAGGAGGGGCTATAGTTGTCCAACCCAAACAGTAACTAATGGTACAGGAGTGACAGGACGTGTAGCTAAAAACAAAAACAATACATCTTGAATAATAATCAATAGCACACCGAAAGAAATAGTGCAAGGAATATAAGGGATATTAAAACTGGAATAAAAAAAGTCCCTAGATCGGGAACGGGTGGTGGACATGAAGTAGTAGTAGTGTGTCACAATATAGAATACACGTGTATATGGAGCAGTGTGCTAGTGAATACACGTCCCCATAATAAAACTACTTCAGTACATACAAAGATAGAGCCTGAAACCACATAGGTCGTATATAATAAGAAACAGGATAAACAACAAATGTATCTGTGCTAGTATGGTAAAAGTATCAATGACATATAGTAATGTACCGATGCATCAGATACATATGGTACTAAGCAGTATGCCTCTGTGAATACCAAACAATCTGCATGGACCACTAAAGACAATCAAAAAGGCTCTGTGGGCCCACAGGTGGTCCCTGCGGGTGTCCGTGGGTCCAAACGTCTTCACGGGTGTCTGGGGGTCCCCGGGTTGTCCCCACGGGTATATGGGGACTCTCGGATGGTTCCCATGGGGGTCTGGGGCCCTTGGGTGATTCCCACTGGTGTCTGGGGGCCCTCAGGTGGTCCCCACAGGTCCCCAGGGGCCCCATAGGGGTCCCTGTTCCTCCACGCAGGTATCCGTGGGTCCTCAGCTGGTCCCCTTGGGCGTCCGGGGTTCCTCGGGTTGTCCCCGTGGGCATCCGGGGGTCCTTGGGTGGTCCCCGTGGGTGGCCTGCGGTACCATTCCTGTATTTAAAAAAACAAAAACATGGCCTACATTTCAAAAAATATATCTCCCCCCACCCCAAACACATACAGTTCAGTAATGGGCAAAATAACTATTATCTAGATATGGATAATTGATTATTTGCCCATTATTAAACACAACATTAGCCAGCCAGCATAAATAAAGTAAATACAAATCGTTCTACTTACCCCTGCCAATATGAAGGGTGTCCTCATCCATGTCCTCTGTTGCCAGAAAGAATACATAGCAAAATACATTCTAATGGCCCCTAACCCCTTAATCACCTTAGTGGTTCATAACCGTTACAGTAATTAAGGGGTTAACCCACCCTGCCCCGATACACACCTGGGAGGCCTAACCACCCACCCCAGACCCACTGTACCCACCCTGTACCCATTGAGTGGCATAGTGGTACATCATACCCATAAAATATGCGCATGATAAGCCACTATAGCAGTCAATGGGCACCCTAATCAAAATACATGAATGCCCAAAAGACACAATAATAAACCATACACAAACACCTAAACACCCACAATTCAATAAATAAAAACACTAGCCAACAAATGCAATTAATAAAAGCACTAACAAAACCGGTTCAAAACCGAACACCTGGCAACCCTAAGTACAGTATGTGTTACCCTCCCAGTATACATATAATAAGGTGGTAACATTCAAATTAAATCAATCTGCCAAAGTGAGTTGTTCAGGTACCTTAAATCATCAATAAGGGCTTCTTTAAACATTGCTCCAGTGATTTGCTTTTGTTTTAAAAAATAAAATAAGTGTTTTGACCCTGATATTGCCATATTGCCAAATTGTTTTGCATTTTGTATTATTAGCAAAGTCAGAGACAAAATTGCTGGAAATACAGCTCTGACATGATTAAGCAGAAAATACAAGTAAAACAACCCAATCTGCTTAATGTAATGCAAAGCATTCATAAACTGGCCTTTACTAGAACGAAGATACCTAAAAAATGCTGCTTCTTTATCATGAATATTTAAATTTTCTGTAGTTTATGAATTTATTATGTCTCATACATGTCTGGACCTGCCTTTCCACATTATCTCTTAGCAAACAGTGGTTCCACTCAGCGTCACCTTTTGCTTCTTGTTAATTTTAACATGGACCACATGCTTATGCCTGCTGTATTACACAGCTTGTGCTGAAAAGCAGAAGGTAGATGTTTGAACAGAATGAAAATGGGGGAGCTCTAAATGTGTCTCAAATAGCAAATGCAGAGCCCTGTGCGGTATCTTGTGCGAGGTCCCCCTGGCTCATGGACTCACTATAATCAGTCCTACCCATGAAACATGTGGCCAGTGACTGATAATAGTGAACACCAAATTAAGTTTTTATATCTCCCTCTCTCGCTCCTCCTCTCTCTCTCCTAGTTTCTCTTTCTCCTCCTTTATCTCTCTTCTCATTTATCTCTCTTTCTTTCTCTCTCTCGAACCTCATTCTTTCTCTCACTATCTCTATCTGTCTTCCATTTTCTCCTCCTCTCAAGGGCAAAGTGGGCGGCGTAGGCAGGTGCCTGTAGCACCTGCCTAAATCCGGCAGAGGGGACAGTAAAAACTGATTTTGTGTAGATCTTGTTACTACAGAAACTGATGATCATGTTAACAAAAAAACGCAAAGTTGCAGGAGAATTTGCACTTCAAAATAGTTCTTATCAAGTTGAACGTAAAAGTTAGATTGTTAGAAGTTGCACCAGATCAGCTAACCCAACAATGATACTCCAGGGACTAGCCACTCGTTTATAAGGAGCCAGCCATCCACGAAAAAGCACAATTAAGGATTTTTTTTTAAAAATAAGAAAAACTAGGGTGAAGATATTATGTACACATCTTGTTAACAACCAGGTTAACAACTAGATAGAAGTATAGAAAATGTTATACTGAAACCTGTAACCTGTGTAATTGAACAAATGAGCACACCATGTGTCACCCTTTGACTGAAATCCATTTACATGGAACCCATATAAGCAAATGCTCTGCTGTTCACACAGCTTTTAAGCACAGCATGGGATTAGATGCAAAGCCAGTCAAACCACTCACAGACATGTTTCAATCTTAATAAGTCTAATCAGTGTGAGGTTGGTTGTACTGGCTTTGCAATTTTCAAGGCTGGGTAGGTTTACCATACAGATTTTAAGTTATGGTGGGTGAAAAAGGCGACAAAAAACCTCCACCGTCAGCATATAGCCAATAAAGAATATCACTTGTGAGCACATTCACATGTCTTAAATAGGTCTGCAACCCTGCCTTTCAACCATTATTACCTAGCATACAGTGCTTCCAATACAGCAGGGGATTCTGGGAAATTACATGCAAATGAGCACACAATGTGTCGCCTTTTGCCTGAAATCCATTTACATAGAACCCATATAAGCAAATGCTCTGCTGTTTACACAGCTTTTAAGCACAACATGGGATTAGATGCAAAGCCAGTCAAATCACTCACAGACAGCTTTGTTTTCCCCCCCTCCCCGTGAACCCAAGCCCCTTCAGTGGCTGGATGCTTTCCCTTGACACTGTCCTCCCGAAATCGAACAAGTCCTTGTTACTTTTCTCCAAAAATCTTCGGCCGGTAGGCCTAGGTCTTCAGGGTCTTTGACGCCGTCCTCCGTCAGGATTCAGAACGTCCATCTCTTCCTCCCTTGGGCCAAAAGCTCTGGAAGAAAGTCCAAGTCTTTGTTGTTTTCCCTCCGAAGAGGGACAGTGACTAGCCGTACTGCGTGGGTGGTGCCGGAGCACCTGAGCCCTGACGGAACACTCACAGACAGCTGTTTCGACCTTGTGGGTCTCATCAGTGTGAGGTTGGTTGTACTGGCTTTGCAATTTTCAAGGCTGGGTATGTTTACTATACATATTTTAAGTATAGTGGGTGAAAAAGGTGACAAAAAAGCTCGACCGTTAGCATATAGCCAATAAAGAATATCATTGTGAGCACATTCACATGCCTTAGACCAGCGGTGCGCAAACTGGGGGGCACAAGATTATTTAGGGAGGGCGCAGGCTGAGTGCGGGGAAACCTGGGGGCAGGCAGAGCTGTGCACGGGCGGCCAAGAAGCAGCTCCCTGCTGCTCCTTCTCTGTGGCTTGCTGTGGGGGCGGGGCTTCCCTGCACACAGACATCCCCTCCTCTTCCTGTCTGTTACCCGCCCCAGTTTTCAGCAGCACATGGGGGTGGGGGGACCAGAGGAAGAGCATACTTAGTACTTAGTACATGCTTAGTACTCCCCCCCTTCCAGGTGAAAGTGTGTGTGTTGTGATATGAGTGTGTGTTGTGTCTGTTTGTTTTGTGATTGAGTATGTGTGGGGTGTGTGTGTGTTGTCTGTGTTGGTTGTGATTGTGTGTCTTGTCTGTGATTGTGTGAGTGTGTGTGTGTTGGTTGTGATTGAGTGGGTGTGGGTGTTGTGATTGATTATGTGTTGTGTCTGTGATTGTGTGTGTGTTGTCTGTTGGTTTTGTCTGTGTGTGTTGTGACTGAGTGTCTGTGTTGATTGTGATTGTGTGTGTGTGTGTTGTGTTGGTTGTGATTGAGTGTGTGTTGTGATTGAGTGTGCTGTGATTGTGTGTAGTGTCTGTGTTGGTTGTGATTGTGTTGTGTGTTGTGTCTGTGTTGTGATAGAGTGTGTGGGTTGTGTTGGTTGTGATTGTGTGTGTTGTGTCTGTGTTGTGATTGATTGTGTTGTGTATGTGTGTGTTGTGATTGAGTGTGTTGTCTGTGTGTGTTGTGATTGTGTGTGTGTTGTGTCTGTGTTGATTGAGTGTGTTGTGTGTGTCTGTGTTGTGTGTGTGTGTGTGTCTGTGTTGTGTGTGTGCTGTGTGCGTGTTGTGATTGTGTGTGTTGTGTCTGTGTTTGTTTTGATTGATTGAGTGTGTGAGTGTGTGTTGTCTGTGTGTGTGTGTTGTGATTGTCTGTGTTGGTTGTGATTGTGTGTGCTGTGTGTGGGGGTGCTGTGATTGAGTGTGTTTATTGTGTGTTGTGAGTGAGTGTGTGTGTGTGTTGTGTCTGTGTGTTGTGATTGAGTAGGTGTGTGTGTGTGTGTTGTGTGGAAAATGAAGGGGAGCGCAACTCGTTCAGTGGTGAATATGTGGAATAAAAATAGATACAATAGTGCAACACAGTCTTTGTAGATGTTTCTCCAAATTTAGTAGACTTCTATAGATTCAGAACTCACATTTTCTCTGAAATCAACGAGCATGTAACCCAAACTTAGGTGGGTAATGGATAATGTGGTATATTCGTGTAGATCCTCTCTCTCTATATTTCTTAGGGTTCTTGGGGGTACTTGGATTCACTCAGGATGACATGATATCAGCCGTATATATATGGGAAAACGGAAAGCCAAACATAGTGTGTACCGTATAAAATAACAGCTTTTAATCACTAAAAAAACATGTGTGTATGTGTTTTGTCTTTGTGTGTGTGTGTTGTGTTGGTTGTGATGCTATGTGTGTGTTGTGATTGAGTGTGTGTGTGTGTTGGTTGTGTCCGTGTGTGTGTGTGTTGTGATTGACTGGTTGTGTATTGTGTCTGTTGGTTGTGATGAGTGTGTTGTCTGTGTGTTGTGATTGAGTATGTGTTGTGTGTGTTGTGTCTGTTGGTTGTGTCCGTGTGTGTGTGTTGTGATTGACTGGTTGTGTATTGTGTCTGTTGGTTGTGATGAGTGTGTTGTCTGTGTGTTGTGATTGAGTATGTGTGCTGTGTCTGTGTTGTGATTGTGTGTGGGTGTTATGATTGAATGCAGCGGTGCACAAACTGGGGTGGCAAGATTATTTAGGGGGCACGTGTGGCGAAACTTGGGTGCGCGGGCTGGCAGACGCTGTGCGCGGGAGGGCAAAAAAGCTGTGTGCGGGCGGACAAGAAGATGTACGCGGGCTGCCGAACAGTATAGTGCAGGCGACTTCCACGTGATGGTGTGTGCGCACGCGCGGGGGCTTCGGCGGTACGGGGGAGGAGCACGCCCGAGCGCTGTAATGTCAAACGTCCCTCCTTCCGGTGTCTGCCCTGCAATAGCGCTGTGTTCCTGCTCTCCCCCGCTGGCAACCTGCTTCGCTGCGATACTCTGCAAGGGAAAGGGTAGGCTGCCACTATATCAATCATACTACTGTATGAATGTACAGAAATAATTTTTTTTTAAAAAGTGAAAACACTTCCCCGCTCGTGCTTGCAAAATTATGCCAGACACCCTGCATTCATGCTTGGTGAGTTGATGTCACCGCTCTCAGCGGCAGCATGGACGCAGCCTAATTTTGCAAGCGAGAGCTGTTGAAATATGTAAGTATTTAGACATATTTGTATTTACTTTGTATACCGTTTTTAATAAAGGTTTTTTTTTTTTTCATGTGATTCATGTCATGTCATGTGACATTAGGCAGGGGGGCCCGAGCAATTTCATGGATAAAAAGGAGAGCTCGGCATAAACAGTTTGCTCACCCCTGCCTTAGATAGGTCTGCAACCCTGCCTTTCACCATTATCATCCAGCATACAGTGCTTCCACTGCAGCAAGGGATTCTGGGAAATGACAAGCAAATAAGCACACTATATATATATATATATATATATATATATATTGTGTGCTTATTTGCACACATACACACACACTCGCTACAGTAACGGATTGCAGTACTCTGGAGGACAGAGACAAATTTTCTGGCGTTGTATTTTGCTCCTCTAGTGCCATCAAGTGGTCAAAGTGTGATTGTCCACTCAGAAGAACTGAGGAACATTTCTACTTTTCAAAATATTTGCTTTGCTGGCTAAGTAGTGTTGCTTCTTTATTTTTATTTTTAACAATTATGTTGTTATAACAGGGATTTATCCCTGTTGAAGAAACTGTCTTTAAATCCAGCATGGAGCTGGTTAAGTGCAGCCAGGCAATTGACCAGACTCTACCTGCCTAATTAGGACTGTGAGAAAAAGCCTCATGGGAGAAACACAGAAAGAGATTTTCCTCGACATAAGGAGAGGGTCTTGAATACAGATGCAGCGGCCGGTTTTCGAACATTTCACAATTTGTATTCCTGGGCATACCCAGGTCGTGCTATCTGATTACTTCCAACTTTCCCACGCTAAGACGCAGGTTTACTAGTGTTTTTACTAGTGCCAGCGCACATTCACAGCAGCATTCACGGAAGAATAACGAGTGAATGCCACGTGGAATACAGCAGAGTTCATGAAAACGGCTCCATGAAATGTTTGGATAACGGCCGCTGTTTCTGTATAAAGGAGGACTGTATATTGAGTGACCAGTTACCTGTGTGCTCCTCTAAATTTCACTGCAGTTACTCAAGCACCTGACTGCAATTTTACACAGGGAAATTCACTATTTACATACGATAATGTAAATACAAACATGTTTGTAAAAGGTCCACTTTTAGGAAGTACTAGCTGATAGACCCGGCATTGCCCGGGATGTAATGTTCCCACTCCCCTCCCCCCTCTTTATCTCTCTCCCCTCCCCCATCTCTCTCTCTCTCCCCTTCCCCCTCTCTCCCTCCCTCCTCCCTCCCCCCCCTCCCTCTCCCCCTCCCCCCCTCCCTCTCCCCCTCCCCCCCCTCCCTCTCCCCCTCCCCCCCTCTCCTCCCTCCCTCTCCCCCCTCTCTCTCTCTCCCCTCCCCCCTCTCTTTCTTCCCTCCCCCCTCTCTTCCCCTGTCTCCCCCCTTCCGTTCACATGAATCCGGTCCGTCCCCCCATTTACAGGTCCCCCACCCCCTTACAGCTCCGTTCTCCCCCCCCCCTTTACAGCTTCATGCAGTGTATGTGTGTGTGTGTGCGCCAGTCAGTGTGTGTGTCAGAGTGTGTGTGCAGCAGTGAGTGTGTGTGTGTGTGTATGGCAGTGAGTGTGTGTGTGTGTGTGTGTCAGTCAGTGTGTGTGTGTGTGCGTCAGTCAGTGTGTGTGTGCGTCAGTCAATGTGTGTGTGCGTCAGTGTGTGTGTGCGTCAGTGTGTGTGTGCGTCAGCCAGTCAGTGTGTGTGTTTGTGCGCGTCAGTCAGTGTGTGTGTCAGTCAATGTGTGTGTGTGTGTGTATGCGCGCGTCAGTCAGTTTGTGTGTACGCGTCAGTGTGTGTGTGTGTGTGTGTGTGTGTGTGTCAGTGTGTGTGTGCCTGCCAGTCAGTGTGTGTGTGTGTGTCAGTCAGTGTGTGTGTGCACGTCAGTCAGTGTGTGTGTGTGCACGTCAGTCAGTGTGTGTGTGTGCGCGTCAGTCAGTGTGTGTGTGTGCGCGTCAGTCAGTGTGTGTGTGTGCGCGTCAGTCAGTGTGTGTGATTTGTGTGTGTGTGTGTGTGTGGCAGTCGAGCATTGTGTGGCAGTCAGTTTGTGTGTAGTAGTCAGTCTGGTCTTGACGGTCCACCCCCCCCCCCCTTCCCCCGCGCAGAGGTGCGGAGGAAGAGATAGACGGAATGGGGAGGGGGTGAGGGGAGAGGGGAGGGGGGGAGAGGGGCTGTGTTTGTCCTGACTCTTCCCCCGTCACCGTCACCCCCCCTCCCGCACGGAGCTGCAGATTGGGGGGGGGGAGTGCTACCCTCTCGCAGGACCTCGGCCTGGCCTCACCGCTGGCTTTTTCTCCTCCTCCCCCTCCACTGCGCTCCCGGCGGTAATACGGGGCCCACGGTGTGAGGAGAAGAGCCGAGTGGGCGAGCAGCATCAGTGTAAGTATGGCGGCCGGCGGCAGCGTCCGGGAGGTGGAGAGGTGAGGCGGCGGCGCGAGGGTAGCGGTGCCTGCTTTTGGTGTGACCGGGGGGGGTGGAGGGAGGAGAGAGGTGAGGCAGCGGCGCGAGGGTAGCGGTGACTGCGGCTGGTGTGACGGGGGGGTGGAGGGAGGAGAGAAGTGAGGCGGCGTGAAGTCGGCCACTGCGGAGCGGGTGGGAAGGCTGAGTGAGTGATTTGTGGATCGCACAGTAGCGGTGCAGAGTAAGCGGGCTGTTGAACTCGGATCGGGCGGAAATGCGGAGTGAGTGATTTGTGAGCGGTGGCATGGCAGTAGCGGTTGCGACAGTAAGTGGGCTGCTGATGGGGTAAGCAGGGACATAGCTGAGCGTGCGGGATAGCGGAGAGACAGTAAGGGGAGTGCTGATGTGGTAATTTGTGAGAGCGTGGACGGGTAAGAGGGGGGGTGGACAGCAGAGAGTGTGTTAAACTTACCAAGGTGGGTGGCTGAGTCCAAAGGGGTGATTCAACAGGGAGAGAGTGTCCGAGTCTTGGGTGACAGTGTAAGGGGGTATGGTGAGGGGTGAGACTGTCTGTGGAGTAGGTGTGTCCGTGATGTCAGCGTACCTCTTCTTGGCCAATGAGAGCTGTGGGGGAGGCGGGCCATGGGCGGGCGGGCGGGTGGACCGAGGGACCAATGAGAATCCCCACATCTACTAACAATCAAACAAATTTCATTTTTATATATATAGATATTGACGCCAAGTCTTGTTAAATATATCTCAAATTACATTACAATATTGTTCTGGCCCTCTTACTTATAATTATATTTTGGTCCAGCCCCTTTGGAAAACTAGTTGAAGAGCACATTATAATTAAAAGTGCAATCTCATGAAACCAGTCGTCAAAAAAAACAACCTTTGTAAAGATTTTTACCTAAAATGTATCAGCTTCCTTTAAATAAATCTAACCACACACAAAAAAAAAAATTAGGTTTCACTACAAATTTCAATTATTTCTTTTGAAACTAATTGCAACCCACATTTTGTCGGGGCCTCTGAATGGGGAAGTGGACAGTACCTCAATCAAGTGTTTTCTTTACCCTTATAGCACATTGTCCTTAGCAGAGAAAAAAATAAAGATAAATGAGGGTGGAGGAGGAAAGAGGGCATGCCTGTGCAACACTCATTACACAGAATAGAATAGCCAGGGGAAATCAAATCCGTCCTAAATCTCAGCTCATCATGTTTACAAACTAACTTTAAAAATGATTTAAAAATACTTCCAGGTGTCAGATATTAGTATGAGAGGCATTGGTAAATCATCCAGATGTAACCCCTCAGACATCTCTTCAATTAGCATACTTCGATCCTTGGAAATGTCCCCCTTAAGTTAAAGCAGCACGGAAATATTACTCCCCCAACGCTGTGGCAATATGTGCCCGCTGGACACAAAATGGCGGAGGAGTTAGGGCTTGCCTTGCAGCCAATGGGAAAAAAAAGCTGTGACTCTCCCGGTGCTGTTGCTTTATAGTTTACAGTGGCCTTTTGGCATACCAGTGGTGTTCTAAAAATGTACCCTAGCTAGGTGTCAGCATGACTAAAGCAAGCAGTCCCACCCTTCTGGTTACACGTACAACACCATAACGAGAAAAAATATCTTGGTCTGCTGCATACAAAGGCCTAAGAGAAAATAAATGTTTTTACAGAATTTAAACTAGCCCAGTTTACATCTGTATACAGCTTAACAACATTAAGCATTAAGGCATTTTAATTTTGAAAAATATGGGATAGCGTCTTTCCTTTCTTTGCAATCGCAATTTCCAATGAAAAGAGAGAGATTTCTTTCTTAGCGGTTCCAAGTTTATTCTTCTGAGACAACATAGGCTTTGTAAAGACATGTGAATGGGAACCTTCAGCAGTGGTTGTTGGTAATCATGGGCAGATTGCCCTATCGTGTGATCGGGGTTGCCCCTGTGTGCCGGTGTTGTTGCTGTTGCTGCTGTTGCTGCTGCTCGAGAGAGAGTTGGAGTGAGTGAGTGTTTGAGCGAGTGAAAGGGGTGTGTCTTACCTTCTCCTGAGTTGTATTTCTTTCTGCAGCATCACATTGCTATGGCGACCTGGTCAAATGACGTGACGTCACACGGCGGCACATTGCCATGACAACGCGACATCACATGACATCATGACACTGCAGGAGGAGGGCCGTTCTTCAAGGAATTGCCCGGTTGGTATGTACCTACACTCCGCCCGTCTTGGTAATGATTCTGAATATACATCCTACAGCTTGCTTCTTTATACATTTTTTTTCTGGCTAGAGGCTAACTGTGTTTTTAATTTCTTCAGTCAATCATTAATCTTTAGAACAATGTTCTTTTACGTCCTTATTTTTACACATTCTTGTAAGATACTTAATCATGTTATTAATCTTTGTTCTGACTTACGAATTCCCTTGTTTTACAAAGATTACCTATTTTTTCAAATCACAAAAACCTGTCTTAAGCACGCTGGCCATGTCTTGTAATTGGTTGTTTTTCTAATTTCTAATATCTATCTTTATGTCCGTGTCCATGTTCTGCTTTTAATTAACTATTGTCACACACAGACACACAATTCCTTCTGCATGACCTCTGTTTGTACCTCAGTGAAACAGAAATTCTATTTGTAATTTAGCAAGTTGATACTGTTGATACTGTACCACATAGAAGTTATAATACAAAATGGAGTTTAAATCCATCTATCTATACTGTAGATACATATCCTTTCTGAAGGTGAACATTCGGGGACCCAGACCGGAAGTGCAGAGATACCGTGTGAGACACTGATATCTAAGAAAGAAGGAGAGGCAGTGAGAAACGAGCTTTTCGATACCCCGGGAGTTCCTGCGATTTTAATACCATGTGAGTGTTCATTTTTAAGGGTTGATATTTATATATAAAGAATTTATAGGGCTCCATGTTAAGATGAACAGTAAGCAAAAGGTGACACTATGTGCTCATTGTATGTCATTTTTAAATGTGATCCTAAAAATTATAGATTCGTCATTGATACCAATATCTACACTAATCAGTACAGTATAGTGTTTATTCACACTCTTGTTGAAAGAAAAGCAACAACTGATTCACATTCCTGCAAAAAACTATAACTTCATAAGACTTCCTTTTTTGTTCTTAGACTTTTACAGCTCTTTACCTTTATGATGCATTACTACATGCATTAATTTCTTTAAAAAAATTATTTAAAAATTACATTTTGAATTTTAGGTAATTTTTTTCCTGAATTTTATTGTGGGCTGTTTGGAACTACACAGATGCATGTGTACCATTCAGAGGAAGGGGGCTACTACTATTGCTGCTGTTATGGGCATGACAAGACACAGAGCTGTGAATTGTTCTCTACCGATGCAGCGGCTGTTATCCGACCATTTCTCTGAGCCGTTTTTGTAAAGTCTGCTGTTTTCCACACGGTATTCACTCGTTATTGTTCCGTGAACGCTGCCGTGAACGGCGCCAATCACACCAATCGCACCTCTGTAAACTGTTGTCGATTTCTTTGAATTACCTAGATTCTGATTTGTTTGGGTGCAGTTCTTCGCGTATCTGCCAGATGGCAAAAATGAATTCCCTTTGCACTACGTACTGTAGTCAATTTGCAGGTGTTTAAAAACCAGATAAAAGCAGCGTCTACCTCAGTGATCTATTGTAAATTGACCTTGGTCACTGAAGATGTTATCAAATGTAGGCGTTTTCATAATTTAAGTATCTAAACACAATGTTGGGTACATTATTCTCAATTGCTATGCACGCACAATTGCTGAATAGACATACACTCAACATCATGTCATGTAAAAGCCAAAGGTGCCTAACGAAAAGGTTCAGAAGGCTCCCAATGCAAAGAACTCTGGCCCTTTGAATGTGAAGAAGAAAATGCCAAAATCAGCGATGATCAACTTGTTTGGACGGGCCCCAGAAGTGTCCCTGCACCCACTGAAGTTGAATCGGACGTCCCGGACTTTTCACTGCCATCACCCACCGCTACCGATTCCCAAACATCTGCCCACTCTGACCCTTTGTCCACTGATGCTGGCTCAACTTCTCCAGCACCCAGCCGCGTCTATGTTTGTCCCGAAGTCCCCAGCTCAACTCCTCCAGCACCCAGCCCCGCCGATGTTTGTCCCGAAGTCACCAGCCCACCTCTTCCAGCACCCAGCCACGCAGATGTTCGTCCGGATGAAACCAGCGCTCCTTGCACCTGATCCAGCTTCGTCGACCGCATGCTGGATGTTTTTAGTGCTATCGAAATCACTGACAACTCACCAGAGCAATACAGGAACAGAATGGAGGCCAAGATGGATATTCTTTTGGAGCGCATGGAGAATATGGATAGGTGCAGGGTGTTTGTCTGGATAAGATTGAGAGTAACATCGCGGGGCTCTATTCTTTGCTTGGAGCCCCTGCCCCTGTATATCTGACCCGGAATCTTTTGGCGGTATCAGAGGGACTATATTCATTAGCCTGCTCCTGAGTAAAATCCAGTGCCGTTAAGAGATGCCGTCTGGTGCCTTACTTGCTCAATCTGTGAAATCCTTCCTTAGGAGCTGTAACTTTGCATCCTAGACATGGAATGTCTTGGGGATTTTTTTATTCAAAGTGGCCACCTTATTCCTTCTGGAAGCTGCTTCAAGAATATCTACCATCTCCTGATCTTGGTTCCTGGATCTTTCCTTTTTCTGGTTCTCCAATTGAGATCACTTTACTTGCAACTTGTTTAGGGTAGGTCCGGGAAGTATCCTCTCAATAGAACGCACCCCGTCTCAAACTCCCCCCCTCTGTAAGTAATGTGTGTGTCTTCAAAAGTCGGAACTTACTCGCCATTGAAAATATGATTGAAAATATGCTTTAAAAAATATGATTGTGAGATCCTTTCTTTGCAGTCGCAATTTCAAATAAAAAGACAGATTTCTTTCTTAGCGGTTCGAAGTTTTATTCTTCTGAGGCAACATAAGCTTTGTGCAGGCATGTGAATGGAGAACCTTTAGCCATGGTTGTTGGTAATGATTCTGAATGTACATTCTAAAGCCAGCTTCTTTATACATTTTTTTCTGGCTAGAGGCTAAATGTGCTTTTTATTTTTTCAGTCAATCATTAATATTTAGAAAAAAGTTCCTTCACATCCTTATCTGTACTCTTTCTTGTAAGATATTTATCCATGTTATTAATTTTTGCTCTGACTTAAGAATTCCCGTGTTCTACAAAGATTAACTATTTTTATCATCACAAATACCTATCTTTATCACGCTGGCCATGTCTCAGAGTATTCATTGTTTTTCTAATCACTAATACCTATCTTTATGGCCCTGTCCATGTTCTGCTTTTAATTAACTATTGTCACTCCCAACATTACTTTCTAATGACCTCTGCTTGTACATCAGTGAAACACAAAATTCTATTTGTAATTTAGCAAATTGATACCACGCAGAAGTTATAATACAAAAGGGAGTTTACATCACAGGAGTCATTCTACAACATGGGACGACATGAGGAGTTGTATGATCCTGATCTCAATGTAACCAATCAGAAAGCTGTCTAGATATGCCTGCACATGAGAGATTAATGGTCAGTCTGATAAAGTGGCTGTAGATCCTGCATTAGCAGGTGTTTTCTTTACTTGAAAACTTTTTCTGCAATACAAAGTAATTCTAAAGAAGACTAGATATCATCCCATTAGATGAACAGGTTTTGAAGTTTTTGTTTTGTTACCCTGAACTTCTGAGTGAGTCCATGTTCTTTGACAGTTATGTTATTTGGAAAGTTCTTTCGTACTATTACATTGTTCACCAACATCATTACAAATCTTCTAGATCTGCATTTTTTAAAATTATTTGAGCTGTCTGTGACAGAGCATTTAAAAAAAATTAAGTACTGAGCTTCCCCATACACTTCATTGACACAGGTACTAGGAAAAATTACATGCGAGGAATTACATGTGAGGGTTTTGCTGTAATCAGTGATTGGTCTCAATGGCCTAATGGTCCCAATGATGCCAGGGAGTGATTCACTAAGACTGAAACAGTCAAAGGGCTAGATTCACTAAAGGGTAACAAGGTTTTAATGCCCCGATGAAGCCTATCAGGTGAAACATATGTTGGGTATGTCCAGCGTCACTCCCTGGTACGCAGGCTAATCGGAGAGATCGGGAGCGATTTCCTGTCAGAGCGTTTCGGAGCCTTCACTGTGGGAAGCACAACGCTCTGACTTAGATCCTATCTGATAATGTTCTATGTACCTTGCAGTGCTAATCCTACCACTATGGATAATATGAGCCATATGACCTAAACTCCACTCACGGGAGCGTTTGGTCAGTGTATGCCAAGTGGTTCACCATTACAGACCTACAGGCTCAGTAACTTCTGCACATGTCGGTCTGGTGACATATTGTATGTATATAGGGGTGTGGACTAAATATATAGCTGTGGCAGATTTCAGGTCTATACATTACTACCAGTAATACCAGTCCACTCTTCATCAAGTACCCCACATACTAACACTTACACAGGCACACAGGGTCTCTACTCTTACTACAGAGCAAGCACTTTCATATAACATTATACCCTTCTATATGTAACGGATATTGCACCCTACCCAATCGCAGATATGGTGTGGGTGCGGGGGAACTAGTGTTACCAGGTGTGGTGCTTTACCTGTTAGGCTCACAGGAGGGCTGACCTTCCGCCACGGGGAACCTGGGGCAATTATATTAGGAATAACCCTGTACTCGGTGCAGCGCCTCCACCTGCGATGGTTCTTAGCAGAGCAGGAATTGTTCCTCGCAGGACACATATATCACTCCACACAACGTATGTATACAATCAATGACTTTACTTGCAGCAACCATAGAACGTACTTGCATATAATAACCATAAGCAGATGCACGTATATCAACAGGTATCCCTCCCTAGAGGAGACACTGACTACTGCATCTCGCAAGACGCTACTCCCCTATCACCGGGTGATCCCACCCCGTGTCCAGTAACCCCACACAATGTCCCGCACTCTACAGAGAAAGGATATGCGTGACTGCGCAGTCACTATAAAAGCTAATAGGATTGTTGGTGCACTTGTTGTTACGGATTACCTGCCGAGCACTCCAGTGCTCGGGCCTGCAACTGGCTTCACAAAGGATCAGACGAGCTCCTACACGATAGTCCAGCTCTCTTTAATGGCAGAGACTTGAGCCCAAGTCTCTCAGCAGGAAACGCAGCGTCCGCTGTGTCCCTAACTAGCAAATAGCTAATGGGGCAGGGTCCCTAACCTAGGGCCTGTCCCTATGGCACTTAACTACTGTTGGCTCAGGGCTTATCTGGGGACTCCTGCACCCTACCTCCTTCCCCTAGCTGCCCCGGTCACCAACTGCCAAAACGTGCTGCAAGCCCGCAAAATGTATCTCTTTGCTGAGCAGGGAGATACTGTAGCCCTATTGGCTCCCTAGGGTCATGTGGCTCTGCCCCTGTGCACCCTGGGGGCTGACTGCCCTTCACTGTGCATGCGCGACCTGTCTGTGGGCCTCCCTGCGCTCCTAGCCCCTGCGCATGCACAACGCACCTGGCAATGGTGGCACCCTGCTCCGCGAGCCGCCGGGACACTCGCGACGCGACCGCAGCCCTAGCAACGGCCCGATCGCATCCCCAGCAACCGGCCGCATCTCTGAGGTAACGCGCTGCTCGCGCATCTGCCCCCGCACCTCCTCGCGAGCGGTGGCTGTGAGCCCAAGAAGGAGGGGGGTCAGCTCGCAAAAAGGGAACCTGGCTACATCCTCCCCCTGGTGAAAAATTCCAACGTCCTCGCTTGGAACCCAACTCAACCATGTAAAGAAATTATATAATAAAAATGCATTTCAAAATATAACTTAGCACATGCATTGACTCTAAACGATATTGCACAATTCTGTGAGCATCACAATCACAGATTGGATCTTGCTCCGAGACCACTGCTGGGCCTCATAATGGGGTGCCCCAATTTGATCATAGGTTACCCGAGTTGGAGGGTACCTGACTCTTTGGCTCCTTCGGAGCTGTTCTTCTGCAACTCCCTCGGGGGAGTAATAAACACAGTCCTGAGGCTCAGCCTCTTCCCTTGAGGGGAGAAATGTCTCTGAACAGTCTCTGTTAGGTGCAAAGCATGGGCTCTGTGCATCCAAAGACTGGACTGTTGGTGCCACCTTAGTAGTCATTGGCCTACGGGGCCCCTTCTGTGGAGTAGTCCCTTTGAGAGGGTCCTTCCATAGGATCTTCAGGAGTTTCAGAGTGGGTCTCGTTATTGACAGTCTCTTGACCCATCTCTGATAAGTCGGACTCACCATTGAGTGGTGTGGCCAGTATCTCTGCTTCCTCATCTCCCACTTGTGGAATGGGGAGAAGATGATTACGATGCCATACCTTTACCCGGCCTTCAATGTCTTTGATGCGATAGACCGGGAGGCCAGGCATCTGAGATTCTATTTCATATACTCCGTCTCTCCATTGGTCGGCCAGTTTGTGTTTTCCCGGGACTCCCAGATTTCGAAGCAGCACAGCGTCCCCAGGACGAAGTTCCCGATATTTGACCTTATGGTCGTATCGCCTTTATTTCCAGCGTTCAGCTTAGCTGTAGACTTCTCAGCCTGTTGATAGGCCTGCTGTAAACTGTCTTTAAGTCTTTGCACGTATTTGAAATGGATAGCATTGTGTATCCCATCCGTCGAGACTCTAAGACGTACATCCACTGGCAGTCTCGCCTCTCGCCCAAACGTGTCGTGTACGTGTCGGGTACAATTGTACGCATGCACAAGGGCCTCCCCGTGTCGACTCCATTCAGTTTTCTGAGCACTCTGCAGAGTTCCGAGCATGTCCAGTAAGGTTCGATTAAATCGTTCTGGCAGGGCATCTCCTTCGGGGTGATATGGGGTCGTTCGTGATTTGGCGATGTTCAGCATTTTGAGCAGTTCTCGGATCAATGTGCTCTCGAAGTCCCGACCTTGGTCTGAGTGAAGGCAGTTGGGAAGACCGTAGTGCACGAAGTACTTTTCCCATAATATTTTTGCCACTGTGATGGCTTTCTGATCTTTCGTAGGGAAGGCCTGGGCATACCGTGTGTAATGGTCCGTGATGACCAGTACGTTGCATATTCCCCGGCTATCGGGCTCAATGCACAGAAAGTCCATACACACAAGGTCCATGGGACCAGAACTCTTCAGATGGCCATAGGGGCTGCTCTGGTGGGCAGAGTCTTGCGCTGTATACACCTAGTACAACGGCGACAGTGGCGTTCTACGGCCTCTCGCATCTTGGGCCAGAAAAAGAGGTCTCTGACCAACCCAAAGGTCTTCTCTATACCGAGATGTCCATGCTCATCATGTAGGGACTTCAACACCATGAATTGCAAGTTCTTAGGAAGGACTAGTTGTCGCCTATCCGGGTGGTTGTGGTATTGCACCACCCGATAGAGTAAGTAGTTGTCTATTTCGAATTTATCCACTTCCCGCATGAGCAAAGCCACCAATTCATTGGGAGCACGCTTCAGAAGGGCTGGGTTCTTCCTTTCAAAGGCTTGCCTAATGATACTAACGACAGGATCTCGTATTTGGTAGTCCACCAGATCTTTCCACCGCAACACTTCGTCATGCATTAGGTTCATCCCTTTTGGATTGCAGTAGGCGGCTGGAACAGCCTGCGACTGGCATCCCAAGGAATCTGCTACCCTTAATTCTGAGAAGGCCACTTGATCGTTGACAATGGCGGCAGTGCTACACATAGCTCGCACCCCGGGTCCTGGGAGTTCCTCATCATCTTGAGTAGCACTTAGCCCTGGCCGTCGGGAGAGGGCGTCAGCCCTAACATTCAAGGGTCCCGGCTTGTACTTCAGGGAGCAGCGGTAAGTGTTCAGAGCTGCCAGCCATCCTGCTGCATCCAATTTGGCCGAGGTATTGATGTACGTGAGGGGATTGTTATCCGTCCTTACCTCAAACGTAACCCAGTAAAGGTAATCGTGGAGCTTCTCGGTGATCGCCCACTTGAGAGCCAGGAACTCCAACTTGTGGACGGGGTATCTCTGTTCACTGGGTGTCAGACTGCGGCTGATGTAGGCTACAGGCCGAAGGCCCTCGGGGTGCTTCTGGTGCAGGACGGCACCCAGTCCATTGAGACTGGTTTCCACATGCAGAACGTATGGTTGCTCGGGATCAGCATACGCCAGCACCAGCGCTTCGGTCAAACATTTCTTCCATTTCAGGAAGGCCTGTTCACACTCAGATGTCCATTTATCGCCAAACGGTTGGCGGGCCGATACGGCCTTCCTTCTGGTCTCTCCAGGGTATATCTTCAACAGGTTGTTCAAGGGTTTAGCTCCACTAGAGTACCCTTCCACAAAGCAACGGTAACACCCACAGAACCCCAGGAAGGATCGTAGTTCTGTGACATTCTCGGGACGCGGCCAGTTCACGACCGCTTCTACTTTGGCTGGGTCGGTGGCGATCCCTTGGGCAGACACGATGTGCCCCACGTAGGTCACCGAGGTGTGACAAAACCGGCACTTGTCTAGGGACAATTTCAACCCCTCCTTCCCAAGACGGTCTATCACCTTAAGTAGTCTTTCTTCATGCTCTTCCAGAGTTCTTCCGAAGACAATGATGTCGTCCAGGTAGACGAGACACTCCCGCGAGTTCATGTCCCCGATAGTCCTCTCCATCAGTCGTTGGAAGGTAGCAGGGGCCCCACATATACCTTGGGGCATACGTGTAAATTGGTAGAACCCCAAGGGACAGACGAAGGCTGTTTTCTCCTGATCCTCTGCATTCATAGGTACCTGATAGTACCCGGATCGTAGATCGAGCACGCTGAACCATTGGCTTCCGTTCAGAGCATTCATGATCTCTTCAATGCGAGGGAGGTTGTACTGATATGGTATCGTACGATTGTTCAGGGTTCGATAGTCAACACACAGTCGTACGGATCCGTTCTTTTTCCTCACCACCACTATGGGTGACGCGTAGGGGCCACGAGAGTCCGTCAAAATCCCCGCGGTCTCCATTTCCTATATAACGTTCCTCACATCGTCCACATCCCGCGGGGCGATACGACAAGAGCGTTCCCGGAACGGGGTGGCATCACTCAGTCGAATGGCATGTTGGGCACTGCGACTGCACCCCACATTCATCTCACTCGTGGAGAACACAGTCTGTCGTTTATTCAACTGGGTTGTCAGCCGCTCTTTCCACTCAAGGGCAATGTCGACTCGCCGAAGTTGAAGTTCAGATCGACTAACCGTTTATTCACTGCCACCGCATTCACCTGGGGCATTGTTTCCACAGGGCTGACCGGATATATGGAACCCAGACTCTGGTCGGCATCAAGTTCCATCGGGAAGGGGGAGATGTTCTGCACATACACATAGGTGCATAGAGGGATTTTAGTCGTCCACTCCCTCACTTCGGGTAGTACCCTATACCCTCTATGAACTTCTTCCTCAGGGGTACTCTACAGAGAGAAAAGCTGATCACTCTCGTCTCGTTCGGGATAACAGCACCAGATGGCCATTCGTTGCACTCCCCCTGGTAAAATGGTCGTCAGTCCGCATTGGCGATTGTAGATATCCCCGTGGCGCTCCAAGGCATATACCCGGTTACACTCCTCTTGTAGGACGAGGTCTAGGAGCAAATGGGCCAGTGGCAACTCGTTGGTCTCTTTCAGGTAGGATCTGATCACAGCTTGCACTATATCAGTATTGGTCCCCAATATGATCGGATACTTGCACTGGTCTTGAGGCTCTGGGCATACCATGGCCGCTACGTGCATGGGGTGTCTCTTGCCGGTGTTCAGTTGGAGTATTTCTAATTCAACCCTTGCAATCCCGTCGATGGGGTAGTCTTCATTACTTAACCCCCTGACCTTCATATGTTGGGCCGACTTCAGGGGGCAGTGTCTAAGGTGCTGGTCATAGAACTTGCGGTATATAATAGTCACTTGGGACCCGGTGTCCAGTAAGGCAGAGGCATAGATTCCCTCCAGTACAACAGGCACTATGGCTGGGGGGCCTACTTGACGGTACGCATCCCCGGGTAAGGTGTCAGACGAAGCCTCTTCGGGTCCAGTAGGGGTTTCTGGACACTGCCAGTCGCCCGCTGCAGACCATTGCCCGGGCTGAATTCCCTCTATTTGGAGGTTTTTCCTCCGGGGGGTCCTCCCATTCTGGACAGTCACTGGAGAAGTGGCCCTTCTTACCGCAGTTATACTAAGTGATTTCTCTGCGTTCGGGGCGACTCCGGAACGGGGAAGATGATTTCCCGGAGGGTCTAGATTTGGAGACCGGGACCTTGGCTTTGGCCTCTTCTTCCTGAATTGGGGTTTTCTTGGCCTTTGCCGCAGCAGCCCCCAGAGGTTCACTCTTTGGAGACTCCTTAGTCTTCTTGGGAGTATGCGTAGGCTTCATGTTCTTTTATCTCATCTATTAGCTCCTCCCAGGAAGGGGGATCACCTCGCATCAAAGAGCGCCTCATCATGAGTATAATATGATGTTTGGGTATAGCTCCTCTCAGAAATTGCTCGTGGCGATACTCATCCACCTCTGCGGCTGTAATACGTTTCCTTTACGCAGCTCCCATAAGACTGCTTGAATCCTCTGTAGGAAATCAGATAGCTCCTCTCCGTCTTTTTGGCAAAGGTTGTAGTACCTCTTCATCAATTGTCCTATGTCTTCGGTTCGCCCGTAAGCCCGCACAAGAGTCTCTAGCATTTGATGTGCGGTGACGTCCACATGCTGATCTTTAGCCATCTGTATTGTGGTGGATGCGGGAGGACGCAGGCATTCCATTATGCGTTGCCGCTTCACCAACTCAGAGCACGTCCACTCTTCTAGAACCTGAGAAATGTATTCCCTCCAAACTTCAAACGCTTCTTCGCCCGTCGGGGTCGGCTTGGTCCCCGAAAAGATTTTTAGCTTGCGGTTACTGCTGTTGGGTCGGAGCTTCGGATTTGGCTGCCCCCATGTCTAGGATAGTCTGAGCTAGCATTCGGATTTTATCCCCAAGTTTAGAGGACGGGTTGGCAATACTTAACGGTGGACTGTAATCAGTGGTCGCAGCCAGGTCGGCCCCGCAATAACTCTCAGGAGGGGAAGGTGATGTATGCATAGCAACCTCTTCTAAGTTCGTGCGAGAGCTGCGGGGTTCAGATTTTATGGGCAGTTCAGGGTAAACAACAATACAGCAGGAACCGGTTGGCCTTCCGAGCCACAAGCTGGACGGACCCTGGTCTTCAGTTATATCTTGCCCTATACTCACTAACACGAAGCAATACTCCTGGTCCTCATCCTTACGTTGCTCTAACACTTTATTGTGGCAGCATCCCGGAGATTTGGGTGCTGCCTCAGGGCCATTTGTATGGACGAAGACGGAGTATCAACAGGGACCTGGCTCACCGCGAGCGTGTGGGGCGGCGGCACTTGCAGCTCTATGGCCCAGTCATACACTTCTGAGCGTGACGGGGACGGTAATGATGGTGACATTTTGACAAAAAAAAATGGAACAGGGCACCCCAGGTCTTTATCTCAGCAGCGCCTCCAAATGTAACGGATATTCCACCCTACCCAATCGCAGATATGGTGTGGGTGCGGGGGAACTAGTGTTACCAGGTGTGGTGCTTTACCTGTTAGGCTCACAGGAGGGCTGAGCTTCCGCAACGGGGAACCTGGGGCAATTATATTAGGAATAACCCTGTACTCGGTGCAGCGCCTCCACCTGCGATGGTTCCTAGCAGAGCAGGAATTGTTCCTCGCAGGACACATATATTACACTCCACACAACGTATGTAAACAATCAATGACTTTACTTGCAGCAACCATAGCACGTACTTGCATATAATAACCATAAGCAGATGCACGTATATCAACAGGTGTCCCTCCCTAGAGGAGACACTGACTACTGCGTCTCGCAGGACGCTACTCCCCTATCACCGGGTGATCCCACCCAGTGTCCAGTAACCCCACACAATGTCCCGCACTCTACAGAGAAAGGATATGTGTGACTGCGCAGTCACTATAAAAGCTAATGGGATTGTTGGTGCACTTGTTGTTACGGATTACCTGCCGAACACTCCAGTGCTCGGGCCTGCAACTGGCTTCACAAAGGATCAGACGAGCTCCTACACGATATCCAGGATCCACCCGCGTGGTGATCCGTCAGGGGCGATCCCACCCTGAAGATAGTCCAGCTCTCTTTAATGGCAGAGACTTGAGCCCAAGTCTCTCAGCAGGAAACGCAGCGTCCGCTGTGTCCCTAACTAGCAAATAGCTAATGGGGCAGGGTCCCTAACCTAGGGCCTGTCCCTATGGCACTTAACTACTGTTGACTCAGGGCTTATCTGGGGCCTAGGGGGCTGCTGGCCTAGTGCAGGGTGTCACTGACTCCTGCACCCTACCTCCTTCCCCTAGCTGCTCCTGTCACCAACTGCCAAAACATGCTGCAAGCCCGCGAAATGTATCTCTTTGCTGAGCTGGGAGATACTGTAGCCCTATTGGCTCCCTGGGGTCATGTGGCTCTGCCCCTGTGCACCCTGGTTGCTGACTGCCCTTCACTGCTCATGCGCGACCTGTCTCTGGGCCTCCCGGCGCTCCTAGCCCCTGCGCATGCGCATTGCACCTGGCAATGGCGGCGCCCTGCTCCGCGAGGCGCCGGAACCCTCGCGACGCGACCGCGGCTCTAGCAGCGGCCCGATCGCGTCCCCGGCAACCGGCCGCATCTCTGAGGTAACACGCTGCTCGTGCACCTGCCCCCACACCTCCTCGCGAGCAGCGGCTGTGAGCCCAAGAAGGCGGGGGGTCAGCTCACAAAAAGGGAACCTGGCTACATATAGAAAAGGATTCCATGGTACATTTAGGATCAGATGTCTGACAACTTAAGGTTATATTAAAATAGCTATTACCACAGTTAATTCAATAGTATAATTGTGATACACAACAAGGTTAAATAGCTATTTTCATTTCCAACATTAGCGTCTAGATCTAGCACACCGACGTCTCATTTTTAATTTGTTTTAATTATTTTGGTTCATTGTTCACTTCACTACATATATATTTTAACTAATTTGTTAATAAAATTTATTTTAACCCAATAGGGGTGTCTCTTCAGTGCGACATAACAAGTGCTTGTTTTTTTGCAGGAAAAATTCCAGTGGTAACATGAACACGTTACAACAAGGAAGAAAAAAGTTAGAAGCGCAGTCAAAATGGGGTTGTGGTCAAACTAAACACCTTTATTAAAAATCGTGTCCCAGGGATCACCCTCTAGGACAACAAAAACATAATGATCAATACATAAATAATAATGTTTAAAAACTGTGCAGATGAAGCTGTTGTGCGATTGCACTCAATGGGTCTCCAAGGGGTTAAACACGGGAAAATCCCGGTGGAAAGTCAGAGTCCTGCAAGCTGTGCACTGCCCGGGCAGGTTTTAGTATAGAGGGTTGAGCCAATGCTCGATGTGCTCACCCTGAATTCACTGCTGGTCCGTGGGGGCCCAGTAACTTTCTTCAATCCCGAAATCTGCTCCGGTACACGCTGCACAGATGCACGATGGCACACGATACCACACAGCCCTCCGGGTGTCCGGGTCTGATGTCACTTCCGGCCGTGACGCACAGACCCTTCCCGGTAGTCTCTGGGCTGCGTCTGTCAGCTCTCCTCCTCCTGGTGGTTGCCGATGAACATGCAAACAAACTTGATCAGGTGCTACTGGCTGGAGCCCAATGTATGATGTTACTTGCTCCGCTCCACTGCACTGAATGAGAGCAAACACCCTATGCTCCTCCTCCTACGCGTTTCACCATTAGATGGCTTCGTCATGTCACACGTTTTGTTTTGTTTTTGTTTTTTTGCATTTTGCTTTATTACATAGCCCATATTCACAGTTACATCCTATTTGGCGCATTTTATTTTCATTTTTGTTTTTTTCCTTAGGTAACATGAACAGTCTGTCTTCTGAGCAAGACTATGGAAAACATGGATCAATAAATATACTTTTTATGCTGTTGCCTCAGGGTGAACAGGAATTGTTCATATATGACTGAATGTACCAGCCTTACAGACACTGGTTTAATTAAGTTATGCACTCACCAATGCTCTGTTTAATTAAGATGAAGTATATTATATATTTTTTAACAAGTGAAAAGATTTTTGCACTTTTTGTGCATTTTCTTTTTTTTCTTACAGATGGCATAACATATTATACCTTTACTTATGTATTTATTTAAACATTTTTCTGTACTAAATTACATACAGATTACTAGGATTCCAGCCCCCCAAAAATTAAGTTATTATTGTGCTGTTACATTTTTTATTTAATAATTTGAATGAAGATGACTGTCGTGGTCACCCAGAGAAAGAGGTGACATGTTCTCCCAATTTCATCACAGACCAGCAGTCTTCTCCCTCTGCTTAAGGGAACAATCCAGCCTAACTAACCTCCGTTTTCTATTTTACAGGATGAGATACGGGGGGTACGGGGCCCTCCAGAGCTGAACCACACTATTTTCAGCTCCAGCGACCTCCTGTTCCCGAGATTCTTACTGCTGAAGTTACTATTATTATTTACTGATTTTAAAATAGGGGCTTTATGGCAATCCAGTAGGAAACCAGTGATGATGATGTTGTAGCTTCCTATTGGCCTGAGATTTGGCAGCCATTTTGTTTCCTCTGAGACCGATTTAAACCCAGTAATTGCACCGGTAAGCATCTCTGAAACCAAGGGGTCCCTGGAATTGAACATAGTGGTGCTTGGCTTAGGAGGACCTCCAAGAGAACACACCCGGTAAAAAAAATGGGCTCTAAAATGAAAAGGAAGAAGAAGAAAAAAAGAGTAGGAGGAAGTACTCTTTTAAACAGTGAAGCCCCACTTACGACCAAAATTATGTCATGACAATGATCGGTGATCTTCCAAGTAACAGTACTTAAAAAAAAATTCAACGTTTTCTTGGCATTGTTTGTAAACAATGTAAATTGCTACTTTTTAGCTCCCTTTTATTTTGTCTTTGTAACTTCATGTAAAGTATGCGTAACTTATCCCTTTACTGGTTTGTGCTCTGATGGAGAGGGAGAATGCATACAACTTCTTACATTATAATTGGGTTGGAGGAGAAAGGTAAACAATTGCCCCTATTCTCAAAATCCACGCTGTATATGTTTTTATATTTAAACATCACTAATTATGATGTCATCCATTAGGCATATGACTGCAATTAGTTAAGGTATGTCTTAAAGAGGTAATCCCCCTAGAACCAAAGCGAGATAATTCCAGTGACATGTTCAAGGGGTCTCATTTGTGTAACGAATACATTTTTTAACCTAAATCTGACACTTACCGTATGAGTATTTTTCATTTATGTTTGATGTTAGACTTTGGGTTTCATTTCCTTGTGTGTGATGTCACGGTGTGATCAGTAAGTGATTGTACAACCTGAGTCCCCACTATCCACCTCCCCTTATCTTGGTTGCTTCCCTGATAAGGACAGGTTGGGATAAGAGTAAAGAAAACACTTGTGTAACGGGTATTCCCCCCCCCCAATCGCAGATACTGTGTGTGGGGGTGCAGAGAACATACAGTGTTACCAGGTGTGGTGCGTTACCTGTTGGCTCACAGGAGGGCTGAGCTTCCGCCACGGGGAACCTGGGGCAATTATACTAGGGTACTCACTTACAATGATGCAGCGCCTCCACCTGCGATGGCTCCCACCAGAGGGGGAGTGGTTCCTCGCAGGACAATCACAACAATCAATACTCATACACAGATATATAATAACTAATACTATTTACTTAGGTTAGAACAGAATATAACACATCATGACAGGTATCACATAACCGGTGTCCCTCTCACGAGGAGACACTAACTGCGACGTCCAGCAGGACGCTTCCCCAACACCAGGTGATCCCACCCAGTGTCCAAAGAACCCCACCCAATGTCCCACACTCTTGCAGACAGAGTCAATGGGTGACTGCGCAGTCACTATTAAACTAAGGGCCCGTTGGTGCACTTGTGTAGTAGATAGTACCTGCCGAGCACTCCCGTGCTCGGATCTCCAACTGGCTTCACAAAGGATCCGTCGTGTGAAGGTTCCGTCTGATCCTACACCGGACTCCTTTGTACGCAGATCGCCAGAGCGGTCTCACTCTGGAATAGTCTCTGTGGACCCCAACGTGGGTCCGAACCGCTTCACAGGAACCGCAGCATCCGCTGAGTCCCTAACTAACACTTGGCACTAACGTGACAGGAACCCTAACCTAGGGCCTGTCCCTGTAGTACCACAACTGGGGGTGAGAACCTATCTGGGACCTAAGGGGTTAATAGCCTGCTCTGCTCCCCTAACTGTCCCCGGTCCTACTCTACCCCTGCAACTAGCCTTCGCAGTCCTGACTAACTACGTCTAGTCATTCCAGCACTTGCAGTAACACGCTGCAAGCTACTGGCTGTGTACAGCCAACGTGCTGCACAACACGGTGCCTGCCTGTCAGACCTCACGCACTGACAGCCGTGACCCTGACAAGACAGCACACTAACGCACTAAGGGCAGCGTCCCTATCTTGGGCCCCCCTCAGCACTTACCCACTCTACCTAGTGGGGGGTTGGGGCCTACCTGGGGTGTGGGTACCTATGGGGTGCAGGAGCTGCTCTCACTCCCCGCACCCTTCCTTCCCTCACAGCTCCCTAGCTCCAACTGACACCTATCAGCGCCTACAGCAACGCACTGCGAATAAACACTCAGCCCACTTGTCCCTATCTTCCCTTCTGTTCCCCAGTTCCAACTAAGGTAAGTGACAGGGTCCCTATCCTGAGGGCTGTCCCTGGCAACACTCACTCTACTGGGGGACTCAGGGCTATCTTGGGCCTTGGGGGCTGCTGGCCTAGTACAGGGAGTCCCTGACTCCTGTACCCTACCTCCTTCCCTGGGCTGCTCCGGTCTCTGACTGACTAGTGTGCTCCAGCCCGCCAAATGTATCCATTTCCCCAGGAGCTCCCTAAGCCCTATTGGCTCCCTGGTGTCACAAGGGGCATACAGAGGCTCATGGGATATGTAGTCCCAGCTCAGAGCCTTCCCTGGTAGGCTAGGGGTTCGCGGGCTTCCTCTCTCCTGCCCTGCGCGTGCGCAAGCTTTCCCGGGCTCTGGGGCTCTCCCTACACTGTCCTGATCTCTCCCTGCTCTCGCGCCAGCTGTCTGGGGGCCTTTCGCGCTACCGCTACAACTGCGCATGCGCGAGACGGTCCTCAATGGCGGCGCCCTGCTCTGCGGCCGCCGGGACCATAGAGACGCGATCGCGGCCTTAGCAACGGCCCGATCGCGCCCCCGGCAACCGGCCGCAGGCAGGAGAAGCCGCGCTGCTCCATCCCTATACTCGCGCAGCCACTGCGCATGCGCGAGCGAGGGGGTAAGGGTGGCGCCCTCTCCGCCAGGCTCCGAGAGCGCCGGGATCTCCGTGACACGCGTGCGGCCCTGGCAACCAGCCGCACGCGTCCCCAGCAACTCCCGAGCCGGGACCTGACCGCCCTCACCCCTGCACTCGCCGGACGGAGCCGCCATTGGATGCGGCGGCCCCCGCGATCAGCAGCGAGGTGAGGGGGGCACTGACAGGCTGGGGAGACCTGGCTACACTTGATTAGCAAACATGTTCCTATTCAGAGGCACCAAAGAAATTCAAATGGCCAACTGCACTCTACAGCCATTCTAAAATTTGGCTTCTCTAATATCATTACCAACATATTCCTCTAGATGGTAGCAGAGAAATTGTGGACTGAACTCCCGAACTGCAAACTCAAGTTTACCAAACTTATTCTGAATGTATTTTGTTATTGTTCTTGCGAGGCTGAATCACTTCCGCAATTTAGTTCACAACTGTTTTTGTCCTTGATTATCCTAAAGATCATAGTGTTCTGAGGTGCAAATACCATAACATTATTGACGTCAACATATTTTGGTCCGGAGAAGAAATAATCCCAATTTAGACCTGCACAGATCCTGTTTGAATAAATTCACTGTTTCTGAAAAATGGCCTTGTCTTATTCCAGGTATCTACAGTAACCTCAGCAGAAGAATAAGAGAGCAAAAACAGTGCACTGCCAGGGAGCCAGGTGGTAAGAAAAATAAAATACTATTTATTCAGCACCACTCAGTAAACAACCCCAGGGGGTAAGACAAAAACACCTACGTGTTTCGGACCGTAGGGGTCCTTTATCAAGGAGTATACCCATATCCCCATCTACATTAACCTCTCCTATTCATTATAATGAGATGTTGTTTTCCATTGTGCTGTGCAAGTTTTGAGTTCTATTAATTTGAATGAAGTTAAACACTTCTCCAGCATGGAGGGGACATGTTCACAGCATAATAAATGGGGACATAAGTACAGTACTTTTGCTTTCAGTTTTACTGCTATTTATGCATTACTACCAAATCCTATAGAAACTCCAGTCAGCCCTATATTTTAGGATGTATATTGTATTAACAAATACATTTACAATAGTTCTGATATAATAGAATTAGCCTATGTAACGGTCCCTTAGAACTTCAACAATCCTTCCATATTTAATATATTTCCTGTGGTTAGTTTCCCCTGCCAGTTATTTCACAGTGCAGAATAAAGTCCCATACAAGAGAGAGAAGCACTTAATTGAAAGAACGTTTTCACTCTGATCCACAACCTCTCCACACTTGTAAATACCAACCTGTTTGGTTTTTGGCAGGACCACACTTGGCTTTCCTGACAGAGCAATCTACTGAAAAGTTTACTGTACCTCTTTGCTCAGACTGAATATGTCTTCTTAAAAGGACTGGGATTTTGCCAGCCCTCTGCAGATCTCCATGGTCATCGAAAAAGAGAAGTGGAGATCAAGTATAAATCACAGGGTCTTTGTTACAATTGTCACCCAGTTTGAGCATCTCAGAGAGTAATGAATGGGCCTGATGAACAATTGATGAACAAGAACTATTTTTCTTCAGTGATGGACTCTGCCACGTGAATGATGAACATTGGCAAGAAAGTTTGGAATGGTTTACCATTTCATCAACCCTTCTGCTGCCTAAGGGGGATCCAGTCATTGTGCTGCTGGCTCCTCTGGTAGTTAAGCAGGTAGTTACGTTTTATCAGAAGGGATATTTGGATTCTTCTAGTTCTATATAGACCTAATAAGTCCATATCTAGGAGTAACAGATTAAAATGTAGAAAATTGTAAAAACGACAGCAACATAGTGCACACATTCTCCCCAAATCTCATACTAGCCATTTCTTACTACAGAGATTCCTTCGTGCACAGTCTATTTTTGTCTCTTTCGATTTGTCTTTTGCTCCTTTTATCCCCTTTTTAATGTGCCTTACTGCCTTTTTATTACTACCCAGGTGTGCCCTGCCCACTACTTAACACTTTTACAGTTTTATTTTCAGGAAGAACAGACAGCAACAAGCAGCGACAAGTATAGGGAGTGAGACACGGGATTATAAGGTCAGCAAAGTACATTAACATTTTAGTGCACAAGTGGAAATGCACTATTTATCAGTATGCATTTATTGTTTATCATGAGGTGACACATTTGATAGAAAAAGTGATCTCTCCAAACATAGATTTTTTTAGGTGTAGTTGTAGTTTTTAGGTGTAGCTGGTACTACAGGTGTGGTAATTTAATTTTTTTGCAGCTCTGATTCTGATCACTAGTCTCCAAGTAGCACAAAATGTGGTGTTTTGATTAATGCACAAAAGGATTTGGTATATTACAATGAAGAGCTAGATAATATTTTTACTATTTAATATATATCAAAAGATAATTGGGAATAGAGGCTGGCTGCCTGTGATATAACTCTGAGACAACTGATAGAGAAAATATTATATCTATGGCGCTCCATACATACACAAATGGTGGTAAAAAGGATATATACAACCCGTAATGGTGGCTTCGTCGGGTCCAAAGGTAGGCTCCACACGATAGCAGTGACACATGAAAAAAATAGGGAAATCACATAGCATAATACTGTAAGATAAATATTCACAGCATACAAACTAATGACATGACAAACCAACAAATAACAAATGACATGGGCTGAGAAACACTGGGTGACTGATATACAAATATGCACATTTAATGTTAGACACAGATTATGCATAAAATACACAACATGTGTTAAAATAGAATAAGTCCCACTGGAAATCTCCTGCTGTGGCTGAAATGACCACCTACCAGATGTAAGATGGTCACAGGCGATGGATAATTAGAGAGTATCCCCCCTCGTCTTGGTCAGATCAGCTCCACTGCGTGTCTCCTGGCATCAGGGGCGTGTTAGTGCTCTGTAGCTGTTTCCGGATGGGCGCCCACCTGCTCGCGTGGGACCAGCTCTCTGCAGCTCAGTCGGTTGGGGCTTGCAGACCGCAGCCGCAGATTCGCCGTGCAATACCCGGAACACTGTGCGGATGGTGTCCGCTGATGGTGTCTCTCTAATTATCCATCGCCTGTGACCATCTTACATCTGGTAGGTGGTCATTTCAGCCACAGCAGGAGATTTCCAGTGGGACTTATTCTATTTTAACACATGTTGTGTATTTTATGCATATTCTGTGTCTAACATTAAATGTGCATATTTGTATATCAGTCACCCAGTGTTTCTCAGCCCATGTCATTTGTTATTTGTTGGTTTGTCATGTCATTAGTTTGTATGCTGTGAATATTTACATTTTACATTATTATGCTATGTGATTTCCCTATTTTTTTTCATGTAACAATGCTATTGTGTGGAGCCTACCTTTGGACCCGACGAAGCCACCATTACGGGTTGTATATATCCTTTTTACCACCATTTGTGTATGTATGGAGCGCCATAGATATAATATTTTCTCTAACAGAAACAAGCCTGCAACAGACTAAATATAAAGAAACCAAAAGCAGTAGAAGCGCCTATAAAAAAATAATAACAATAGGATACTGACGGTGCTGGGGATAAAGCATATATGAAAACAAAACTAGAAACAAAGTATCCCACGTAAAGCACTCTGGTGTAAGTGTAACAAATTTATTAAAGACACATCACATAACATACAAACATAATACAATCACTCTCTCACACCTCAAAAAGTATGGAAAAACAGACACATGCAACCTGTAATAATAGTGGGTCTTGGTATCAGCAGTCTCAGTTGAGCAGCTTTTTCCTTGTTGACCGGCCGGTCTACAGAAGGAAGGCTTAAATTGAGCCTCACCACTCTGATATTATGTGTCATTTGAATATTATTTTGCTTTTAAATTTCTGGCTTTAGCTTTGGTTCCCACTATTATTACAGGTTGCATGTGTCTGTTTTTCCATACTTTTTGAGGTGTGAGAGAGTGATTGTATTATGTTTGTATGTTATGTGATGTGTCTCTAATAAATTTGTTATACTTGTTTACACCAGAGTGCTTTACGTGGGATATTTAGTTTCAATTTTTGTTTTCATACTGTATATACAGTTAGGTCCGGAAATAATTGGACACTGATAAAAGTTTTGTTATTTTGGCTGTGTACCACAATAAATTCAAGTTACAGTTAAATAATGAATATGGGGTTAAAGTGCAGTCTATCAGCTTTAATTTGAGGGTATTCACATCCAAATTGGAAGAAGGGTTTATTTTATTTATTTATAAAATATTTTACCAGGAAGTAATACATTGAGAGTTACCTCTCGTTTTCAAGTATGTCCTGGGCACAGAGTAAAACAAATAGTACATGGTTACAAGTACAGTTACATAAATGAACAGGGTATACATTATATACAAGACATTGTGTGCACAGTTAAAGAAAATATATATTATGAGCGTATGAAACAGTTACAGACCAGGTTAAAATGTGAGACAGCCTTAGATTTGAAAGAACTTAAACTGGTGGTGGATGTGAGAGTCTCTGGTAGGTTGTTCCAGTTTTGGGGTGCACGGAAGGAGAAGGAGGAACGTCCGGATACTTTGTTGAGCCTTGGGACCATGAATAGTCTTTTGGAGTCAGATCTCAGATATAAGTGCTGCAAGTGGTAGGGGTGAGGAGCTTGTTCAGGTAGCTGGGTAGCTTGCCCATGAAGAATTTAAAGGCAAGACAGGAAAGGTGAACTTTGCGCCTAGACTCTAGTGTTGACCAATCTAGTTCTTTGAGCATTTTGCAGTGATGTGTGTTGTAGTTGCATTGGAGAACAAAACGACAAATTGAATTGTAGAGGGTGTCAAGTTTGCTAAGGTGGGTTTGAGGAGCCGAGCCATATACTATGTCTCCATAGTCAATAATTGGCATTAGCATCTGCTGTGCGATACGCTTTCTGACCAGGAGACTTAGGGAGGATTTGTTCCTGTAAAGTACCCCTAGTTTGGTAGGGTTTAGGAATTACATCTCTTTAATATGTAGCCCCTCTTTTTCAAGGGACCAAAAGTAATTGGACAATTGACTCAAAAGCTGTTTCATGGACAGGTGTGGGCTATTACTTCATTATTTCATCATCAACTAAGCAGGTAAAAGGTCTGGAGTTGATTCCAGGTGTGGCATTCACATTTGGAAGCTGTTGCTATGAACCCACAACATGCGGTCAAAGGAGCTCTCAATGCAAGTGAAACAGGGCATCCTTAGGCTGCAAAAGAAAGAAAATCCATCAGCGAGATAGCAGAAACATTAGGAGTGGCCAAATCAACAGTTTGGTACATTCTGAGAAAAAAAGAACGCACTGGTGAGCTCTGCAACACAAAAAGGACTGGACATACACGGAAGACAACGGGTGGATGATCGTAGGATCCTTCCATGGTAAAGAAAAACCCCTTCACAACATCCAGCCAAGTGAAGAACACTCTCCAGGAGGTAGGCATATCATTATCCAAGTCTACCATAAAGAGAAGACTTCACGAGAGCAAATATAGAGGGTTCACCACAGGGTGCAAACCATTCATAAGCCTCAAGAATAGAAAGGCCAGATTAGACTTTGCTAAACAATATCTAAAAAAGCCAGCCCAGTTCTGGAACAGCATTCTTTGGACAGATGAAACCAAGATCAACCTGTACCAGAATGATGGGAAGAAAAATGTATGGAGAAGGTTTGGAACGGTTCATGATCCGAAGCATACCACATCATCTGTAAAACACGGTGGAGGCAGTATGATGGCATGGGCATGAATGGCTTACAATGGCACTGGGTCACTAGTGTTTATTGATGATGTGACAGAAGACAGAAGCAGCCGGATGAATTCTGAAGAGTATAGGGATATATTGTCTGCTCAGATTCAGCCAAATTCAGTAAAGTTGATTGGATGGCGCTTCACTTTACAGATGGACAATGACCCAAAACATACTGCAAAAGCAACCCATGAGTTTTTTAAGGCAAAGAAGTGGAATATTCTGCAATGGCCAAGTCAATCACCTGATCTCAACCAGATCGAGCATGCATTTCACTTGCTGAAGACAAAACTTAAGGCAGAAAGACCCACAAACAAACAACAACTAAAGATAGCTGCAGTAAAGGCCTGGCAAAGCATCACAAAGGAGGAACCCCAGCGTTTGGTAATGTCCATGCGTTCCAGACTTCAAGCAGTCATTGCCTGCAAAGGATTCTCGACAAAGTATTAAAAATGAACATTTTATTTATGATTGTGTTAATTTGTCCCATTACATTTGAGCCCCTGAAATAAGGGGCTGTGTATGAAAATGGTTGCAATTCCTAAACGTTTCATACGATATTTTTGATTAACCCCTTGAATTAAAGCTGAAAGTCTGCACTTCCATTGCATCTCGGTTGTTTCATTTCAAATCCATTGTGGTGGTGTACAGAGCCCAAATTATGAAAATTGTGTCAGTGTCCAATTATTTCTGGACCTAACTGTGTGTGTGTGTGTGTGTGTGTGTGTGTGTGTTTAGCTTGCTCCAGACCCTTGAAAATTAAAACAAAGGCACACAAGCAGCTTTTCATCAGTGACAGTTTAGCATCAGGAATATTGATGCTGTTTGCCTCTTGCATTCTTGCTCATGTATATGTGCTGTGTTTGATTTGGCAATGTAATGTTTTTTATTTGGGCCTGGTTTTTTTTATACTTCACCATTTCTTGGTATATTGGTAAATCATGCCCATATTATATGAGCATGATGTACCCACTGTACCAATTAATGGGTGAAGGGTGGGGGTATTTGCCTGGGGAGGGTGGTTATGCTTCTTGGGTGGGTAGTGGTAGAAGGTGGCTTAACTCCTTAATTACTATAGCGGTTATTAACTGCTATGGTGATAAGAGGCTAGGGGACATTAGAATGTATTTTGCTATGTATTATTTCTGGCAACGGAGGACATGGACCTGCAGTAAGCTGACGAGAATGCCTTTCATATTGCCAGGGGTAAGGCTAATGTTGTTTTTAATAATGGGCAAATAATCTATTATCCATATCTGGATAATAGTTATTTTGCCCATTACTGTACTGTATGTGTTTTGGTGGGGGGTGGAGTTGTATTTATTGAAATGTAGGCCATGTTTTATTTTTTTTAAATACAGGAATGGTACTGCAGGCCATTGGGGACCACCCGAGGACCCACAGGGACCACCTTAGGACCCACGGACACCTGTGGTGAAGAACCGGGGGCCCCTCAGCTGTGGGGGACCGGTGGGAACCACCCAAGGGCCCCCAGACTCCTGTGGGAACCACCCGAGGGCCCCCAGACACCTGTGGCGACAACCTGGGGACCCCCAGACACCCATGGCGATCACCTGTGGACCCCGTTGGGGCCCATGGATACCCACAGGGACCATCTTGAGGCCACGGAGCCTAGCGGGAACCACCCGAAGGCCTCCAGACACCCGTGGGACCCACTGGGGTACACTGTGGGGCCTGCGGACACCCGTGGGGACCACCTGGGGACCTCCGTCGGCCTGTGGTATTAATCCTGTGTGTAATTTTTTTTTATTGGTTTTATGTGGGGGCACAAGGAATGGGTGGGTTGTGTATTGTTGTTTGTTAAATATTGTAATGGTTTATTGGGGGCATAGGAAGTGGGTAGTAGATCTGTTGTTTGTATTTTTTTTTATTGTGGGTAGCGGGGGTGGGTGAAGGGGGTATTGTCCCCTAGGATGGGTGTTTAGGCCTCCCGGGTGGGCAGTGGGGAAGGGTGGGTTAACCCCTTACTATAGCGGTTATTAACCGCTAAGGTGATTAAGGGGTTAGGGGACATTAGATTGTCTTTTTTTATTGTTCTGTATTGTTTGTAGCAATGGAGGACATGGACGGTGATGAGGATGAGTACGGCCTTCATCGTGGCAGCCTGGCAGGGGTGAGTGCAAGATTTATTTACTTTATTTATGCTGCTTAGTGTTCCAATTGACCATAGAAACGGTGGTTGTTACAGGGAAGTGGGAGAAAATGAGTTCGTTTTGCACAGGTGATGGGGATGGATGTCATATAGTAAACACATGCACCCATTAAATGGGTAATTAACAAAACAGAAACACTCAAAGCTAGCACCCCAATAGCATATTTATGTAAAACAAACCCGATAGCCACTTATGTTGATCAGCACATCAAGTTCAGCATCTCCACGTTTTGTCTGAACTGTTGCCTTTTCATTTGACTCTTAATGCTTCTTGTGCACAAGTTTTGTCACGTACATGAATTAGACACTGAGATGCTAACCTTATCACATAGACATTTTCAGGAGATGGTTAGGTGGCTGAATAGCGGTGGTTTAAGCTGCAGTTCAAGCTGCCGTTTTTAAAAATATATATATTTTTCCCATTCAATATGTGCATCAATACAATCTGCACACTGACAAATGACTAGCTAAGCTGCAGATCGATCCGTTCTCCTGTAATCAACTGTAATAGAGTCCTCAGCGCTGTGCTGTCGGTAGGGCAGATAAGCATCTTCCATACGTATAGCCATACATATCAGTATATATGTAGAGGGTGTTACATTTAGATTTGGTAAATTAGATGAGGAGGGATTTGGCATCAATTTTGCATACCTTTTACAGATTCTGTCATAGTTTGGTTAAAGTTAGTACTACGCCTTATGTGGTTGATTTTTCTAAAGATTTTAGCTTTTATGAAAGTTGTAAAAGCTCAATAGGGCAGTTTAGGGTTTTATAATGTGTGTTGGCGGTAGTACAGCTAGACATTGACTTGGATAGTGATGGTAAAGGTTTATACAGGTCTGATTTGATTAATCTTTTGGATATACAGTACTGTAGGCCTTGATATTTTTCCTGTGTATCCAGGAAGGAATTGAGTTTAATCGTTTTACTATTGGGCTCCTGGCTGCAGGAGGGGGTGGGTAGAGACCTTTATGTCTTTATTGGGGCGATAGTTTATCTCTTGTCTAGTAAGGCAAGAGACCAGGGTTAGGCAATGTTTTTCAACCAGGGTTCCTATGAACCCTTGAGTTTCCCGGGCATCCCTAAAGGGTTCCCTGTAATTTTCTGGTCATTTTAAAATTGTACCAAATACAGAAGAATTTACAATGCATCTGATGTCAGACTCGCTGTTAGAGAGGGTTGAGGTTCCTCAGAATTTCACTTAGGGTTTCTTAACCAAAAAAAGGTTGGAAACCACTATTTTAGGGTCTAAAGAATATTTGAAGCTGCTAAATGTTATAATGCTTGTAAGATCGGAATGTTATTAATGTTGTAATGCTTTAAAAGTTTAATAAAATTGTGCTATGGCCTTCACCACCAAATATTGTTGTGTTTTTTTTTACATTTTGGTTAAATCGGGTTTTTAAGGTTGGTGAGGGATTTCCATGTTACACCATGCATGACACTAAAGAACTCTTTGTATGCTTAAGACAAGATGTTATAATTGTTTTTCCTGTAAGTGAGAGAGGAGTTTTATCACTGATTAAAGATAAAGCAGGAATTTACAGCTTACAATAAGGCCTACTTTCGAGACCCAGTGATATAAGAAAGAAGCACTGTCGGTAGCTGTGCATTGCATTTACATTTGATAACGTGCTGCTAATTTGATAAACTCAGCTATTTCTGCTTTTAGAAACATTGGTGATATCTTGTACTGTAGTATCAGAATTTTTTTGTTATTGACCAATTCACTAAATCCATAGTAAACCAATAGTAAAGAATAGAGGCTTTCTACTACAGCAATCTGTTGGAAATATTATTAACATTGTGCATATAAATGAATAATTATCGCAAAGTTTCTTCTTCACATGGTACTCAAGGAAAAACAAAGATGGCTGATTGGTCATCCAATTCGAAACTGCAATGTCTTCTCCCAATGATGTCACGTATTTCTATTGCCTGAACCAAGTGGCCATATTGTTTCTCCCGGACAGGTATTCTTCTAAGGGAATAAAAAAAATTAAATGTCTCAGGAACCGATGCCACAGTTAATCTCCTGGAAATCCTTTTAAGTACTAGCAATATCTAACAAATATATAGCTATGTACAGATATAGTAGATGTTATACCACCACTAACGCAATCCACTGCGTCTAAAAACTTGTTAAATGTCATTACCATTTGTTTCAATGGAGCTGTTTTTACATTTGGATTCAAATACCACACCAGCTTTGGGGCAATGCATCATGTTGACTAGATCACGCACCTCAGCTACATATATAAATGATGGCCAACCACACAGGTAGATATTGATTATGTAATACTCAAATGTTGTGACAAGTCTTTGAAAGAGATGGATAATATCTCAGGTTCCCCTCTGCTGTAGCGTGCGTGTCACGGATGCGTTCCAGCGAAAACCGGAAGTGACGTCATCCGCTTCCAGGGGTTCCGGCCAGTGTAGAAAACGCGTAGAGTGACCTTTTCTACACTGTCCGGAACCCCTGGAAGCGGATGACGTCACTTCCGGTTTTCGCTGGAACGCATCCGTGACACGCACGCTACTGTCGCGGCCGAGTTTATTCTTACCTTTACCCGGTCTCGGCCGCAACAGTAACCGGGCGCGCGCCAGGGTGTCCCGTGCGCGTGCCGAAGCCTCGGAGGAGCGGTCCTCCGATCGGGGCTTCCCCCTCCCCTCTCCGGGTCCGCCGGAATCCCCCACCGCTGTCCCCCACATCGCGGGACACCAGGGCTCCCTCGGGGAGCCCTGGGCACGCGTGCATGGGGCGCAGGCACCTGATGAAGCGTGACCGCGCATTGGTGACACGCGGCGCGCCGAGGGGATTTGGCTAGCAAGCCGGGAAATCTCCCGGCTTGCGGAACTAGCCAACGAAGAATTAAACGTGTCGCCAATGTACAGCAGAGGGGAACCTGAGATATCATCCATCCGGCTGCAGAGATCCACCGCGTGTGATTTAAATGCTTTTTTAACTTTGAAACCATGTGAGTGTATTACATTTCACCTACCTTTTAAAACCTTTTGTATACAGTCTGCACTATGTCCAGTCTTATTCTTTACTAAGGTCCCTTGGAGTCTATATATATATGTGGCAAAGACTGATTTCCTGATTGTTTTGTGGCATCCACAGCACCCAAAGATACCCTTACGTGCCTCTAACTCTCTCACGTTTGTGAGTATTCAAAAGATAGATCAGTGATTTTACTTTGATCCTATCACATACAATATTGCACTATCAATATATTTTTTGTTTCCACATATTTTGCGCTTCCCGATGATCCATCCCTACAACCTACTACGAGGATTGACAGAGCAATCCTGCACCGGGTTATAGCAGCATTTTCACATTTGTTTGTATAAGTATCACCATTTAATTATTTAATTATCACTGTACTATTTTGCACACTTTGATTTATTTAGAGCGCCACTATTTGATAAGGGGCAATGCATCATGTTGACTAGATCACGCACCTCAGCTACATATATAAATGATGGCCAACCACACAGGTAGATATTGATTATGTAATACTCAAATGTTGTGACAAGTCTTTGAAAGAGTGATCCTAGGCCAAACAGAGCTGTAGTTTTAATCAATAAAAACTCGGTAGTCCCTAAGCTACAATATCAATATGAAAACAATGTACTTTATTGCAACCTCAAATTGAAAACATTTCCATCAGTTTGATGAACCAGGTAAAATGTATTTTTCCTGATGGGTATTTAGAAACACAAAGCTATATACATTGAACAATAACTTGTGTTTCAAAATACAGGATTTAAGTTTTGGTCCCCATCTAGACATAAAAAAATTAAATAATAATTATATATATATATATATATATATATATATATACACAAAACAAAAGGGGTCAGAGCGGGCTCCATAGTGTAAATAGTAAACGGTTTATTTTCCCAGTGCTAAAATCAGTTCACTCAGAATCTCAATAGAACAAACGCCTTGGATAGAAGCTCTGTATTCCTGTGGTTCATCTGCCGATTGGGAGCTTGCGGTTTGAGAGTGTGATTAGTTGCAACGTATGCTCTGTCGGGTAGTCTACAAGATGTGCAACCACACTCTGGTCCCCCGGCACAATAGTAACCGCACCTCCGGTTCCACTCTCCACAACACTCCTCTCTTCCGTGGTATACAGCAGGAATTAAAAGCAGGTTTCAGACTAAGCCAAGAGCGTTAAC
>NC_134484.1:182921389-182928889 GCF_040206685.1 Ascaphus truei
GACTGACTGAGTGGGGGTGTATGACTGACTGGGGGGGTATGACTGGGTGGGGGGGTATGACTGGGTGGGGGGGTATGACTGACTGGGTGGGGGGGTTATGACTGACTGGGTGGGGGGGGTATGACTGACTGGGGTGGGGGGGGTATGACTGGGAGGGGGGTATGACTGACTGGGTGGGGGGTATGACTGACTGACTGGGTGGGGTGGAGGGATGACTGACTGGGTGGGGTGGGGGGTACCCCTGGTGTCCTACACGTTCTCTCTCTCTCTCTCTCATACACACACAAACACACACACTCTCTCATACACACACACACACTCACACTCTCTCATACACACACACTCTCTGTGGGGGGAGGGGGGAGCGGAGAGGGGGGGGGAAGCGGAGACAGCCACGGGGACCGAGGGGAACACCCCTGCCCCGCGCGTGCAGCCACAGGAGCGGAACCGGAGGGCAAGCGGGACAGAGGGGGAAATCCCCTGCTGTCATCTTCTGCCTCGCGCGAGCAGCCACGGGGACAGGAGCGGAGACTGAGGAGATGAGGGGGGAAGCGCGAGCAGGAGACAGGGACCGCGCACGCGAGGAGCAGGAGCAGCCATTACTTACCCCTGCAGAGAAGGGCTCCATTCCGCGTCACGACCGCGTCACGGCCAATCAGCCAGGAGGATATTTTTTTTTGTTATTTATTTATTTATTTTTAAATTTGTGGGGGGGGGGGGAAGCGGAGACAGCCACGGGGACTGAGGGGAACACCCCTGCTGGCATCGGGAGCAGCCACGGGCACTGGGGAAAAGCAGGGACCGTAGGGCAACTGGGACGGGAGGGGGGAACATCGCCCGCTGTCATCTTCTGCCCCGCGCGTGCAGCCACAGGGACAGGAGCGGAACCGGAGGGCAAGCGGGACAGGGGGGGGGTGGGGGGAGAAATACCGTGCTGTCATCTTCTGCCCGACAGGAGCGGAGACTGGAGGGGATGAGGGGAGAAGCACGGGCAGGAGACAGGGACCGCGCGCGCGAGGAGCAGCCATAACTACCCCTGCAGAGAAGGGCTCCATTCCGCGTCACGACCAATTGGCCAATCAGCCAGGAGGATATTTTTTTTTGTTATTTTTTTTTTTTACATTTGCGCAGAGCAGGGGGGGAAAGTAGCTGGCCACCGGCCAATTTCCGTTCGCGCCTGGCGAGTGGGCGACCGGGTTTGTCGAGCACTGTGTATATATATATATATATATATATATATATATATATATGTGTGTGTGTGTGTGTGTGTGTGTGTGTGTGTGTATATATATGTGTGTGTGTGTGTGTGTGTATATATGTGTGTGTGTGTGTGTATATATGTGTGTGTGTGTGTATGTGTGTGTGTGTGTGTGTATATGTGTGTGTGTGTGTGTGTGTGTATATATATGTGTGTGTGTGTGTGTCTGTGTGTGTGTGTGTGTGTGTGTGTGTATATATGTGTATATGTGTGTATGTATATATACAGTGTTCGACAAATCTATACATTTGCACGCCCCGGGCGAGTGGATTTAACATCGTGGCGAGCTCCTATTGGCCCAAGCAGCACACGTGTGGTACTAGGTGGCGAGTAGATTTTTTGGTGATTTGTCGACCACTGTGTATATATATATATATATATATATATATATATATACTGCAGTGTATGTGTGTGTGTGTGTGTGTGTGTGTGTGTGCTGTGCCTGTTGGTTGTCTGTCTGAGTGTGTGTGGGTGTTGTGATTGAGTGTTATGTGTGTTGGTTGTGATTATGTGAGTGTTGGTTGTGTGTGTGTTGTGCCCTCCTTCTGGTGTCTGCCCTACAATAGCGCTGTGTTCCTGCTCTCCTCCGCTGGCAAATTGTTGCGCCCGTTTGTGAGTTCCCTACCGTCGTATCTCCGTGACACCAAGGACGTGCTGTTAAAACTTGAGGGCATTACTACCAGTCCAAGCACGTTCCTTGTTGGTCTCGATGTTGAGGGATTATATACGAGCATTCCACACACGGTTGGCATGAAAGCCATTGCCCACTTTTTACGATCTAGAGGGCAAGATTTATTAATACATAACGACTTTATTCTCCAACTGTTGGACCTTACCCTCACAAAAAACTACTTTGTGTTCAATAATAAATATTATCATCAAATCCAGGGCACCGCTATGGGGACCACTTGTGCCCCCACCTATGCCAATTTATATCTAGGCTGGTGGGAGGAAACGGTGGTCTTCAGCGATGCCCTGGAATCATACACTATATTTATTGATCTGTGGGTAAGGTTCATAGACGATATTTTTATGCTTTGGACAGGGACCCTGGACCTTCTAAATGAATTCGTCAAATTTCTAAACACTAACCAACACAATTTGAAATTGACCACTGCCTCGAGTCTTCTAAGTATAGATTTCTTGGATATTACCATCTTCAAGGACACACCAGGGAAACTAGAAACCACTATCTATAGAAAAAGTACTGCAACAAACAGTTTACTTAGAGCAGAGAGTCAACATCCAAAACATGTTATAAAAGCCATTCCAACAGGCCAATATTTGCATGTACGGCGTAACTGCTCAACTTTATCTGAGTTCAAAGAACAAGCTAATCTATTGACAAACAGATTCCTAGAACGAGGACATTCAAAGGGTAGTCTGACACGAGCCTATAATAGGGCACGGAATACCACAAGAACACAGCTTCTAGCCAATGTTAACCCTGGGAATTTAGGGGGTGATTATAAACCTATAAGGTTTATTGGAACATTCAGTGACCAGTGGGGCTCGATTTATCGTATCGTCAATAAACACTGGCACATCCTCCTAGATGATGCTGACCTGAAAGGGGCATTATCCACTACTCCAAAACTCACTAGTAGAAGTCGTAATTTGAAGGATATCCTAGTGAGAAGCCATTTTCAGGTCAAACCACGGGGTACTTGGTTGGATCAGAAACCCAAGGGCTCATATGCTTGCGGAAGGTGTAAGGCCTGCAGATATGTACCGAAAACAACAGAGTTCATGGACTCTACAAAAACACGTACGTTTCAAATCAAGGATTATATAAACTGTTCTACAGAGGGGGTTATTTACCTGATCATTTGTTTCTGTGGGAAACTATATGTAGGCAAGACCTTTAGACACTTTAAAACAAGAATACTTGAACATCTTGGATCCATAAGGAATGCAAAAGATACCCCACTTGCAAGACATGTGACAAGTGAACATCAAGGGAATAGTGATAAACTGGTGTTTATCGGTATTGAGCATATTGCCTGGGGTCAACGCAAGGGGGACAGGAATAAGATCCTTTTGCAGACTGAATGCAAATGGATCTATACACTACAAACACTGAGTCCAAAGGGCCTGGATGAGGGCTATATATACACTTCTTTTATTTAAATTTAGAACTGTAATGTTTGCAAACAATGGCTCTATATTATAACTTAGGGGGCTCCTGGTATATAGTATAAAACTAGATGTTCGTTTTGACCTATTGGGCGGACAGCATAGGTTAGATCATCCCTACACTATCAAGACATATAGAAAGTACATGTTTGCCCTTAACACTATATATGTATGCAACATGACCATGAATATGAAGCAGTGTGTATATTGGCCCTCATTGTATGCCTGTGCTTTGACTAGTACCCCTTGCCATCTATGTGACCAATATTCTTTGTTTTATAATATGACTACTGGATACATTTGTACTACTGTTTGCCAAGTATGTATGTATTATATGAATAGTTTGGTTCCTAGTGCCCCATCAGACTAATAATAGGATCTATCTGAAGCTGAGGAGCAACCTATGAATGAAGACACAATTCTCATGCTTCCCACACTATCTGTTTATTTATTTATCACGGTACATATGAGGTTAATTTAGCTGTGTATCACTTTAAGTGAGAGGTACAGGCATATTAAGGATCGCACAGCATTAAAGTATATAAGAGGGCAGCGCTGCTCTGTTGAACACCTCCCACCTTGAGAAAGCGCTAGCCCCCTTACGCGCGAAACGTACATCGGCATGACGTCATCGCGTTGACGTCGTGGAGGAGGAAGTAACGGGTGAGGTCGTTTCAAACAGGGTGGTAGCTGCGGGCTGTTTATTGTATTAGCTACACGTGGCACAGCGAATTATAGGCTCTCTGGATCTGCCCTGCTGTTCACTTTGTATACACCGTGAAGTATTTTGACCCTTTGGTCTGCCTAACGGCATAGTACATCCTGCACTATACGATTCCCCACCCTGAGTTAAAGAGACAGGATAGATATTTGTATTCTGACATTAATTCACTGATTTTTTGACGTGGTGACGCAATTTTTTGAAGCCGGCAATATTTGATTTTTCAGGGGCTGTCGCCTCATGTGACAGCCCCTGAACCAATCAATGTCCTGGTCGCCCACGCTGCCGCCGCAAAGCGAAATACAACTTTCGCTAGCGACGCTGTCGCGGGCACTATATGCGCGGCCTTAGACATATTTGTATTTACATTCTATACCGTTTAATAAAGTTTTTTTTTATGTGATTTTGATTACATCAGGCAGGGGGGGCCCGAGAAATTTCACGGATAAAAAGGGGGGCTCGGCCTAAAAAGTTTGCTCACCCCTGATCTAGACGATATGCTTCTTGTTCATCAAGACCTAAGTACAGTGATAAAACAACGAAATTACACCATTGCCCTGCTAGAAGATTTTGCATTTACTATAATCAAAGAGAAATCAATTTTATTCTGCACGTCGGCGAGAATGACGGGACTACCGGTAACTTCGTCCCCCGAACTCCTGCAAACAAGAGAAATACATTCCGCCACAAATATCCCACCTAAAACTTACATTCCCGGAGTTTTATGTTTCTGGGTCAAGGGGAACAGGTAAAGCCCAAAACACACACATATTCCCAGGTAGCCCAAACTCCCAGACCCACCACATCATGAATATATATTTATGCCAAAATGAGTGCTACTGAGCGTGGCAAATGTATACAACAAAAGTAGCATTTGATGTAGCATTGGGCACCCCTGTCATTTGTAGTAAAGCCCAAAACAGGTCAGGTTTTTGCTATACTTTAGATGGGACTTCCATAATTCATCTACAGATGGGTGCCCGCAAATCATACGTGAATTCAGGGTAAAATACCAGTGCTACCGGTAACTTTGGTCAGCAACATTTTATACATTTTCTAGCATTAGTTGCCCCCCCCCCCCCCCAATATCCACCCTTAAACTCCCATTCCCAAAGCCCGTTCTGCAGCTATCTCCTACTAGGGGACCTTATCCCACATGGTATGCCTACCGGGGACAGTAAAATAGGAACAGATGTACAGGGAAACATATCAGGGCACATGGCTAGACTCAAGAGCTGGTACTTCAGCCCTTGACATACGGTTTTAGGGGCAGCCAGCCGGGCTTCACCTTTATTTATTAAGGCCGGCTACGCCCTACTGTCACAATCAGATATTACGGAAGGATCTAATTCTGCTGCAGACAGTAGCAGCAATAATAGGGAGATACCTGGACTTGAATCTGGGTTTTCATCAAGCTCCTCTCCTATGCAGATAATCAGTTATCCTCGTACAACAGGGAGAACCTTTATCAGCCCTAATCAGGATAGACCAATTAACAGGAGCAGAGCGGTCATTGATCCCACACACCCCTTCCTCGCCCGCGTCCTCTACTGCAGTCAGTTCCGGATGTAGTTATCACTACAGACGTGTCCCTTTCGGGCTAGGGAGGTTTTTTTTCCCCAAAAAGGAACAATGTGGGGGGACTATGGTCACAAAAAGAAACACAGCTCCATATACATTTATTAGAACTCAGAGCAGCCAAATTAGATCTTCAATTTCTCGTCCCTCGTCAATGCAGGAATATAAATGTATTGATTCAGATGAAAAACAGAACGGCGGTGTCATACATAAACAGGGTGGGAGGCACTCACTCCACAGCTCTCAAGTACCGAGGCTCCAGAAATCTGGTCTTGGGCACCAGCCAAGAAATTCGGTTGTCAGCAATGTATATCCCAGGAGATACAAAGGAGTTAGTGGATGCATTATGTTGCCAGAAGTTAATCTTCAGTGCATTATCTCTCAAGAGAAGAACTATTCATTCTGATAATAGAAACATTTGGGTAAATGGACTTCAAAGACCTGGAGCGCGTCAGCACATCTGCTATGAGTGTCGTCTGTTTGCTGTGCAGCACTTTATTCCACGCTCTTGGAGATACCACCAGAGTCTCAGCAAAGGCAGCCCCCATAAAGAGAGTCTCCCCACTATGCTTCCCCTTCACTGCTCCTGTCCACTATGCCAGCGTGGACATGGTTAACATCATCATGAAAAAACCGACAACTTCAGACCTAGAGTTCGTCAGCACCTCCCTATGTGTCTCTGCTAGCGGTGTCTGTTGGCTGTGCAGCTGATCTCTTTTTACCCCAGACTCTGTTGGAGATGATATTATCCGAGTCGCAGCAAAAGCAGCTGCCAAAGGGTGTCAGCCGTTTGCTGATACATCTGCTCTGTACAATCCGAAACACACCAACCCTTCTTATCCCCCTTACCCTATGTTTACACTTACTCTTCGTTGTAGATTGTATGATCCTTGGGCAGGGCCCTCCTTACGTACTGTTACAATGTATTTCAAAGTTTGTTATCTTTTTGTTTTTCATCCTCCAACCCTTTTGTACTGCGCTAGGGAATATGTTGGTGCGTTATAAATAAATGATAAATATTAATCTATTTGCCACTAAAATGCCATATAGCATTTCTCAAAATCTCTTATCCAAAGGGTATTACAAAAAAATAAAAATAAAAATCAATATGGTCCAGGCCAAAGCACTAATTCTAATATACTCTGTTTAGTCTGCAAAACCGAGGTTCCCATTAATCCACATGCTTAGGAAGGGCCCAATTCTTATTTTGTTATCTTCAGTTGTTTCTGAAGTACGGTGGATCTCCTACAAAACATTTGTGAAGCGACTATTGGGGATAAATTAGAGACCTCCCTTTCATTAAAGGCTCCCGAATTAATAAACTTTGTAATACCACAGACCAGGGTAAACTATGAGGATATAAATCAGGCGTTTACATTTAGGCATGAGGCCTACATACCTGGAACTAGAATAGATGCAGCTGAAACCGTACTAGATTTTTTAGCAGATAAATTCCAACAAGGATTAGCAGTCTCTACACTTAGGTCGCATGCAACAGCTTTAGGCAACTTAGTATCAAACATTAACTCACAAATTATATATTCATTACTCTTTCTAGGCCTATAATGGCAAACTGCAGCTCAATTTTCCATACAATGCACGGTCTGCCATTTGCCCGTGCAGTTTATACCAGGGGTGCACAAACTTTTCCCCGTGCACACCCATGCCTGCTCTCCTCAGCGCCTCGCATCACACCCCCCCCCCCTCCCGACATCAAATGACGTGCGGGGTCATGTGACGTCACGTCACCATGGTAACGTGACGCAGGGTTACCAAGGCCGACACGTCGCTGTAAGGTACGTATATT